>NW_010972632.1:286032-517194 GCF_000737465.1 Haliaeetus leucocephalus | reverse complement strand
CCCCCCGGCAGCAGGCACCGGTGCCGCCCGCGGCTCGGCGCCCCCGGCACGGGCTCCCCCTTCGCCCCCGCCGGGCGTCGGAGGCTGCGACCTGCCCCCTCCGGCAGCGGGGAGGGGTTGGTCTCCCGTTCCCTGCATGGTCTCTCCTCCTCCTCCTCTCCCCCCGTTTTCCCCACTGCTCACTCGCACAGCCACCCCCCCCCCAAGCCTTGATTTTGCCCCCTCCCCACCATTTTCCGCGTGTGTCTTTTATTAATCATTAAGCTGCTTTATTAGTTCACCTTCCCGTGCTTTCTCCACCTCCAGGAAGCATTCTCGGAGCTTTTCTATTGCAGAGGTTTTTTTTTTTTTTTTTTAAATGTATTTTTAGGATGATGCTGTGAACACTTCCCCCTCCCCGCCCCATATCTCCTACCCTGGCAGTATCAGAGAAGAGACTGAAGAAGTTGAGCATGTCTGAGATGGATCAGCCTTGCAGGGAGAGAGGGGGGCAGTAGCTGCTCAGAGCAGCCCGAGTGCTTGAAGCAGGATTTGCCGGTATGTATGTGGGTCTGTATTTTATGACAGCTGTAAGTGTGAATTGTTTTCTGTGCGAGATGGGAGGGGAAAGGAAAAAAATACCTGCGAGTCCATTAAATAAATGATCGCTCTAAACCCTGTCCGCATGTGCTGGAGGTGTGTGGGGGGAGAGATCCCCAGCCATCCACCCACACCTAGGGGAAAAAAAAAAAGAGCCCAACCCAAACCCCAGAGAGCCAAGGGTTGTGTTCCCCGGGGGCGGTGGGGGGGCACGTAGTGCAAGCCGGCCGCGTCGCAGGTGGAGCAGCCCCCCCGTGGCGGTGCGTGTGCGCCCGGCTGCGCGCCCCGCGCTGCCCATTGAGCCGAGCGCGGCGGGCAGTGGTGCCGGCAGCACTGCAGAGGGGTGGGCACGGCCCTCGCCAGCCCTCCGGGGGCTGGGCCCGGGGGTGGGCGAAATGCTGTGCGTGCGTGGGGAGGGGGCCGCGGAGGGGGGGGAGCTCGCTTTCTCTGCGCGATTCACATCGCGCCCGCTTTCCCGTCTCGTATGCATGCCTATCCCGGGAATGGTGTAGTCAGCCCGTATCTGAATTATTTATAGACTCGTGCCAGCTGGGTTTTTTTTTAATTTTTTTTTTTTAATTCCGATTGTGTGCACTGTTGGGAAATGCGTTTTGCCTCCCTTTCTTCTCAATATATTAATGTCTTTGTCGGGGAGCGGTTTTTATCCCCTTCAGACCCCTCTAATACAAAATTGATGCTTATTTTTCCCTTCAGGAAGGGGACGCTTTGAGGATAATCATGCTTCACAGAAGAACGGCACCGACCTCCAGTTGCTTTAAACACAACCTCCTCCACTAGGGCTCCAGGAAAAAAAAAAAAAAAAAAAGAATAATTATAAGAATAATCATTAAAAAGGCGAAAGGAATGCTTACACTGGAACCTGCATTTGACGATCTTCACCACTCGCGCTGAGTATCCTCTGAAATGATTCTCTCCGGCTTTTGAATTTGCACCACTTCAAGACGCAAGATTGCCACAAAGCATCCTCTATTTTTTTTACAGCCAAATAGGATTTTTTTTTTTTAAAACTCATTCCCCCAGGTTTGCCCCCGACCCTTATTCTTCTTATGTGGATATGCAAGCAAGAAGAGGAGACTGGACATTCCCAACATGCTCTCTCCCTTGATCTGTTCGTCTAAAGGTTCTGCTTTTACAAACCAAGGTAGGGAAATTCCTGTTTCTGTGATTTTGCTGGCAGCTCATTTTGGTACACGGGTTTGCCGAGGGAAGACCACTCATGGTAGAACAAAAGGTTTAGGGATGCTGCTCTTAGAAGCAGATACAGCAAAAAACGAGGAGGAATCATTCACCAGACATGTTGATTCCCTCTTGGCTTGTCACATAGGACACGAAGAGAAGGCGAGGGAGATGCTTTGAGTTACATACCGCGTTGCGAATTGGGGGAAAGTCCCTTGTGATTTTTTTTTTTTTGGGGGGTGGGCAGGTGGGGTCGGGAGAGACACAGGAGGAGGAACACGGCTTTGGGCAGGGGTGGAAACGACGATAATTCCCATCCATCCATCCATCTGCAAATTGCCTTTCTTTCCACCGGTCCAGTGGCTCCTTGTCATGCTTCGATGTGAAAATAGAGCTCGTTAGGAATAACAGTACATAGGAAACCTGCTTGTTGCCGAGGAGGGTGGTGCATTACTTGAAACCCACGCCGGCCTCTCGGTCGTGAGCGGCCTAACGCGGGGACCGGGGCCGGGGCCCCGGGGGGGGCCGGGGCCGCCCCTGGCACCGCGGCAGGAGCCCGCCCAGCGCCGGGACGAGTGCGCCTGCTTGGGTGGAGGTGAAGGGCTATTTTAAGTCCAGGCACGTCAAGAGACTTAACCTGAACCTACGAGGCGCAGTATTTGGGCAACTTCACGGGTTTTAATTTATTCCCGTCCCCTTGGTGCTGTCAGCGGGCATCGCGGCCCCTCTCTGCTGTCCCCCTCCCCTCCCGCGCCTTGTCCCCCGCCTCCCCACGCAGGCAGCCCCTTCCCCAGCCCCCCTGGGAGGGATGCAAAATGGCTATCGTGCCGCTCGGCTGTAGATACGCGAGAGACACCGGTGCATCCCGACCGTAACGTGACATGTGAGTCTTTTCCGTAAGATGGTGGCAAGACAAAGGGAACGGAGCGCCGGGGGTGGGGGGGGAGGTGTGTGCGGGAGCGCCGGGCACAAGGTGTTGAACCTCTCGGCGTTATTTTAAGCCTCAGCCCGTGCCCGCCGCGCCGCTTCTTCCGCCACGCGTGGGGATGCGCGCCCCCACGCAGGGGGAGAGGCAGGGGCGAGCTGCTGCACCCCCCACACCGGGGCCGACCCCCACCACACTTACCCTCACCCTCAGCCCCCCCTTCCGCTCGTCTCTACAGCAGACCGGAGGCCTGGCAGTGGGCAGGGGGAGGCGATACCGAGCGAGGGGTTCGCCCCCCAGCAGGAGGGAGGGGGGGGGCCCCCCCCCCCCCAGCCCTGCAGCTGGGCGAGCTGGGGGCCGGGGCGGTGGCCCCCAGCCCTTGGGGCACCCGGAGCATCCTGCGGCGGGGGCGCGCCGCTCCCACCCCCTCCCTTGCCTTGTTCCATCCAGCGGCTCTTTCCCACGTTTCTGAGGGGCTGTTGTTAAAAACCAGGAGCGGTTCCCCGTCGAGAGCCACCTTTCCTGCCATATTCTGGCTGTGCTTCTATAAATATCCGAGGCTTCCCAGGGTTTATCCGCGCCTGGATCCTCCCTCCCAGAGCGCTCCCTCCCTCCCGCTCCCTCCGCAAGTGGGAGTAGAAAGTTTACCTGTGCGGGGAGGAGGGTGTGTGGGAGCCTTCCTCCCGTTTTCGGGAGGAATTTCTCAGGCCCTGCAGCTCCCGGCTGCTGCCGGATCCACCTGGGACCCCAGCAGCGCCGGGGTGGGGGGCTGTAGCCCCCGTCCTCGGGTCTCATTTACCCGTGAGAGGCCCTAAAAGCACAAGCCCCGGGGGGGGATGCCAGCAGGGTCCGGTGGGATGCCTGGCAAGGGGAGAGGAGGGCAGATGGTGGCCGAGCCCGGCTCAGCCCCTGCACCTCTGCCCCCCGCCCCGGGTTTTGCAGGCAGGGGGCAAAGTTGCCTTGGGTGTCTGGCAAGGGTGGCAGCCCCCCGCAGCCAGGCTGGGCTGTGTGCTCCCCTGGGGAGCGGTGCCCAGCGCTGCCCGCCCGGTGCCTGCCACCGCCACCATGCCTGCCTGCAGGGCGCTGGGCCCAAACGGGTGCCGCATCCCTGCCGCGGCCCTTCCCAGCCGTGACCTGGGCCGGGTTTGGGGAGAGGTGGAACAGGGTGTATGGGAGTTGAAGAGGGGTCTTGCAGCTTTGGTGCTCATCTGTGGGGGCAGGGGGCATGGGCCCACATCCTCATCCTGCCTTTACCTCCCAGTCTCTCTTGCTGCTACCTTGACCTGGGACTTTTCCTCATCTTCCCTGCCAGCTCCAGCATGGGCAGAAGGAGACGCCCTCTAATATTGCCCTCCCACCATCAAGCACAGCTACCTCAGGCCTTGCAAGCAGTGTAGGGGAAGCAGCTGGTCCCCCTGAGCTGCCCCTTGGGCAGGCCGGGACGGCTGGGTATGCAACACCCCCAGCTCATGGGGCCCCAGTGCTGCCACACTGCCCAAGGCCTTGGGGAGCAGAGCAGGGGCACGGCACCCTGGGGTGTGGGGTGACCTGGTGTGCCCCAACCGCAGCTCTGGAGAGAGCAGCAGTGTGGGTGCAGGGTGCTCTGTAAGAGGGGAGGTGTGGGTATGGGTGATATTCAAGCGCTCACCCACGCTGCCCCAAAGCATCTGTTCTCGTCGCCTCTGCATATCCTGGTTTTCTCTGGTCCCCCACCAGACCAGCTTGTCTCCAAGTCCTGGGTGAGGGTCTCAGAGGGTTGGGACGCGATGGAGCAGGTTGAGGGCGGAGTGGGGAAACAGCGTGGGGAGTGGTGAGACCCGCGTCAGCTTCCTCTTGGCTCTGCCTTTGGTACGCAGGGGCCGATCTCAGCAGGGAAAAGGAAAGAAGTGTGGTCAAAGCTGCTAGCCGCTACTCCTCTTCCCGGGGACCCTGGGCTCTGATCCGGTGACACACACCTGCTGCACCAGCCCAGCTCAGCCTGCGCCAGTCCTGGTGCCTCTTGCGATCCCTTTGTCAGCGAGACCATAGCTGGGCAAAGGAAGGTGTCAGGAGCGGCCCCCAGCCGTCCTGATCTGGGCAGGTTCTCATCAACCTGTGTTGAATGGCTGAGGTTTATGTTGTACCTGTGCATGCAAGAGCACGAAGAGACCATGGAGAGATGGAAAATACAGAGCAGGGGCAAAAATCCCAACCCTCTATCTCCATCTGATAATTTAGGCATTGACTTGTTTTGTCCCCATTTTGGATTACCAGCTGCCCCTGTATAAAACCTCTATCAACCTATGAACCGGGACCCCATCCCCAAATCCTCACCTACAGGGGGAAAAGGTGGCCCTGTGTTTCTGTGTTTCATCTGCTGTTGGAGCTCAGCTGGGGCTGTTTCTTGTGCTTGGTTTGGAAGAGAGCAGGTGGACCTCGTCTCCAGTGCCAAAGCCATTCTGCGCTAGCGCGTGGAGCTGCACTTGGATTCCCACGCTGGACTTGTGTTGCCTAGGCTGGCACCAGGAATCGGTGTCTCTGCAGTACCATGTGGGAGGTCTGGATTTGATTCCCAGTGCTGTTTTCTCATTCCCCCAAGCTGGCAGAGGATGGGGGTGCTGTACAGACAGCACTGCTTGTCTCTGCAATGGGCTTCGTTCCCCGCCTCTGTCTTTTGCTCCTTAGGATGTGCAAAAGCTGCCTGTGAGATAGTCCAGACTGAGGGCTGGTCCCTAGACGTTTAATCTTCTCAGCCGTTAGGGAGGCCACAGCTCTACTCTGCCTGTACTCATCAGCATGGCTTGGTGGGCAGTGGGGAAAGAGAGTTATTTTGCAGCTGGAGAATATGCAGAGGGTTTTTAAAAATTTTTTCTTTTCTTTGTGTAAGCTGCAATTTATCACAAATAAATGGATTAGTTAATAGGAGAGATGGACTAGATGATCTGTTTGGGAGAGATGGCTCCATGTATTGTGATTACCTAATCTACAACGGGATGCTGGTAGTATCCGCTCTGCCTGACATCGGGGCTCTAGGACTGCCCGGCTCTTGCGATTCTGTGATTAGCTTTCTTCGAGATATATTTATACTTGATAGAAAAGCAGGGAGTGATTGGGAGAAACATGGCTGATAAGTTTATCTGCTATTACCCTGATCCGTCCTCCACCCACTCGTCCACAAGAATTCTTTAAACCACAGTGAATCAACTTACTCATTTCGTTGCTTCGCCGCAGTCAGACGGACTAGCTACTGCCCTGGGTGCCTCCCTGCATAAGATGAAATGGCAGTTTGAAGATTGCAGCACTGAAATATGTGGAAGGGGAACCAGAGGAAAATAAGATATTTAAAGCTAAGCATGGCCCTCCTGCTACCACTGCCTTGTCCCTTCTTCTGAGCCTTATGTTTCTGCTTCAGCTAAGTGCGTCATAACGGGAACTAAAAAGACCATTTCTCCAGCCACGGAGGGGGCTCCACCATCCCTCTGACTTACCCATCTTGCTTGTCTGTTCATCTGAAGACAGGAGAGGAGGTTCCTGGCAGGTATGGACTGGCGCTTGCTCTGGCAAAATTAGTGGCATGGTGCTAACTGCCTGGGAACCAGGAGGCTGACCCAGCTGGGTTAAATGTCAAAGCTACCTTTCACGTTGGGAAAAAAATTTCCAAACGAACCCACCCTTTATAGTTCAAGAGCTGATGGCTTCCTTAAGCCGCAAACCACCAGCTCCCAGCTAGAATCGTGCATTGGTGTGTGAACTGGTATGTGTAAAAGTTGACCAAGTGCATGGTGGTGATCTGTGCAAACTAGGCAGCGTACCTCCATGCGCCTGAGGTCAACTGCAGAGAAAAAAATATTTCTATGCGCTCAGAAACAAATGCGTGGCACTAGGCAGTGTGCAAACTGTGCTGCGATCAAGTCATTTCAAACCATGGCTAATTTGGACCTCTTGAGGCAAGGCTGCTTTTTGTTTAGTGTTTTCTTAGAAGCCGGAGAGAACACTGGCTCTGGGCGGGAGGAGGGACTGTCTTCTGTTTAATTTTCACATGTACACTGAATATACTTAATGTGAGGGGAATAAAAATACTGCTTTTTCTGTACTGAGGGCCACTAAAAATGGGAGAGGGAAAGGGTACGTGTTCTGAGACTCACTGTCAGCTGATACTTCCTAATACAGAGGGTATTTGCAGACTGTAAAATATGCTGAGTGGCTCTCTTCCCTTTCTAACACAAGTAATCAAAGACCATCTTTCAGAGTAACTACTATAGATGGATTGATTAAGCGTCTGGGGAAAAAGAAATACGAATGAGAGTGTGGTTACTGGCTCAAAGTGAAACGGATACTAAGCTGAGACCTCAGCAGCATTCACTCCCTATCCCTCTAACCCCATCTACAAGGAAGGTTCAAAACTGAAAAGAGTCACTGAAAGTGTCTCAGGTACAATGTTAGGTTGCCATCTCTGAATACTGAAGATGTTTCTATATTCCCAGAGCACATACAGTGTCATTAATATTGGTGTGCATGGCTGTGTTGAAACATTTATAGGGAAGAAACACTTTTAGGGGAAAAACGGGAATTTGGTCTTCATGGTCTGTTTGGTGGCTTGTCTCTGCTGATTGCTAATCTGCCAAAACAGGTGTGGGGCCACCAGTTTATCTGACCTGAATAATCCATGGGACATTATTCTGTCACTCACCCATCCCTGGCATGCTAGGCACGTAGGAGCTCATGTCCAGTTAGCTCTCCATGTAACAAACTCCTAAGTTACTTCTCAAGGAAGCAGTCAGCCTACACTACCTCATCTGTGTGTGGCTATCTAGTTGTGAAATGGGAACAGTTCTTGCTTACTACATTCCTAATCTGGATTTGAACCACCGATCAAGAAATGAATCACTCTAGCTACCACCGTCCTCTACTGGTCCTGCTGTCCAGCCCATGCGTGAGCTCTGTATGCAATCCTCATTTGTTCAAAATGGTGAAATAGTGTGTCTAACACCTATTTACAGATGTGGTTAAGTCCTGCTTAGATAACTGCATTCTGTTTGGGGGCTGCAATTCTAAGAGAGGGAAGGACAGGGGAGAGTGTGTGGGAGTGAACAAAGACAATGATCACAGATAGAGAAAACAAGACCTGTGAAGAAATGTTGGGAGAGCCAGGCAGGCTCGGTCTGGAGAAAAGACAACTGTGGGTGGATACCTAACTGTCTGCAAATACATAAAAGACTATTACAGAAAGAGGACAGGGGCCAATTATTCTCATTAGTCACCAAGGACAGATCAGGAAATAAATGAATTTAAGATGAAGCAGAGAGAATACAGATTAAACATCAAATTAAATGTTTACTGCAATAATGGTTTAGTGACCATAGAAGATGCTGATAGATGTGGTAGAACGGCTGTGACTGAAGATATTTAAAGCTGGATGTAGGTGCTGGAACTATCAGGATTTTGTATCTAATAAAGTCTGTCTCCCGTGAACTGTAGGTCATGATATTTGCATGCCTAACCAAACAACTTTGGAAGAAAGATGATGAGGTCCATCTGTTCTGTGTGCAGGAGGGAGGGACTGACTGTCCCATTGGGGAAACCCTCCTCACCTGTGTGGGCTTGGCCCTGTGCTCCAAATCTCATATGGTACCTGTAGGAGTCAACATGATGGTGTTGACTGGTGGCACAGCTTAGGCATATCAGGAGTTCCCCAAAGATGTCTGGTTTTCAAAACCTCTGGTACATTGTGACAGTGTGTCCTGTCTGGGGGGATGGCTAAAGCTTCAGTATAGAAATCTGTGCAGAAGAGACTTACAAACCTGTGCCATGTGAACGATGCTTTAGCATTCACAGGCACAGTTCTTGAATCCTGGGATAAGTTGGGCTGTTCTAGATTGAGACTACGTCCCTTTCAGTAAGAAGCTTCACCTGTCTGTAGCCATTGCTTTCAAGGTTTTACACTATCACAGCATCTGAACAGCTAGTGTGCCAAAAACTGATACTGCAAGGGGAGGTGACGTATATCATCACATACTGAACGATGTGAAAATACACACCATGCTAGTTCACAATAACATTCTTTTGTCTTGCAAGATGAGGTACAGTTTAAAGGTGCCTTCTAAACAGAAGGAGTTCTAAACAAAATTCACCTTTGCTGCTTCCAGAAGATAAAAGGTGATTTGGGGACCCATGAGCATCGTGGTTTCTGAGAATCATCACTTCACTAGCCAGCCTTCACGGTTGCACCTCTCTGTGCTTTGAGTTGGAGGAGCTTCCTGTGCATGGTTGGGGTTTGAATGGGCGGCTCTGTTAATGGGTTCAGAGAGGGGTCACACTGCTTTGGGTCAGTACAGGTTCTCCTCCCGGTAGCTGAGAGGGCTGAAAGTGCCATTTTGAGACTGTCAGTTTGGCCGGCATTGGGAAGGTGCTGTGTGGTCTAAAGCCTATGCCAGTTTATATCCTCCTGCACATCAGCAGAAGTGGGGACAGTGGTACAACCTTGCTGGTGGATTACACTTTTTTAGCAGAGCAACAGGAGTGTAATCCTGACCTCTGGTGTTTTTTCTAAGAATCAGGAGTTTTCTATACAGGTGTCCAGGATAAACTCAAATGGAGGAAATTACATTGATAAGCTCTCTTTTTTATTATACTTGGATTTAACATTTTTATTTCACCTCTTCTCCTAATCTCTTAGTTAGAGTTGCCATGCGCTGTTGAGGAGCTAATATGCACAACTCTTATCACGTGGATGTAGTTTCTTGCATGTATGACCTCTGAAGACTTTGGAGGATTTTGCAAAAGGCAACAAATGTAAAACTTATTAAGCTCACTATTTCAAAACAGACAAGAAGGTGAGATGGTTGTTAGGAGCCAGCTGAGACAGATAGGATTTGGTGTCATGAACCCACTGATAATTTACTAGCACAAATGCCATGTCCTACATCACAGCTGATTGCCTAATGAACAGAAAATTGTTTTCAGTTGATAGGCATAATAGCCTAATGATAGCTGAAGATAACAGTGGCTGTGCATTGCCTCCAGCTGTGGGCCATGAACAGGACACAGGGGGATATGGGTAGGTGAGAGCTTGTAGTCTGCCATAACAAGGGACTGTGGTTTCCCTCTATCATATGGGACTTCTGAGCATCCTCTGCTGGGAATGAGGTCCTGGAGATACATAGTCAATGTTTGGAACGTGAAAGGTGAAGGCCCTAAATGAGTACTGCCTGGAAATGGATTGCAGAAGATCTGCTAGGAGACCAAAGCTGGCTCTGATTCTAAGGGTAACCCTAAATCTTCACAGCATCTGGGGGCAGGTGGTTTTCAAGTCTGCGCAGTGAGAAGAATGGCTCTGCTGCTGCATGGAAAGGTGTAGGGATGCTGCCAGCTGCTCCAGGAGGAGGATGGAGAAAGGGTTGCTGCTGTGAATCTCTTTGTGCCAGGTAAAGTGGGATGTTAGTTAATTGCACGTCACTGGATTGCTGGGGGTTTTCTGTCACAGGACTCTGCTGAGAAATGCGTGTGAAGCGCATTGTGGCAGAGGATGTGCACAAAAATACACGGGCTCGCGGCTACTTGCACGTAGGCATACGCTTGTGTGGAAAGTACACGGGAGGGATCTGCATATCCTTGCGCTCATCTCTCTGCTATAATTCTCTGTTATCGTTGGCTGCTGTAGTCAGTGGCCTAAGCGTCTCGGGGGAGATTCCCTCGTGTCAGACGTGTTTCAGCAGAGGCAAGCTGAAACATCAGAGGCTGACAATCCCCAAGGGAGAGTCTAATGAAAGCGACAGGATGACATAATCTGTTCTCACAGTCTCTTCTCTTCAGCTCTCCATGTTTTTGATGCAACTTGAAATTACCCTCTAATTTATTACTGAAAAGGTGAATATTATCTATAATTAAAATTGCAAAGATAGTGTCCTGAAATGTTGAAAGTCAAAGTACAAAAGCAGCTTGGATGTGGCTTGAGGTACCATGTATTTGAGTATTCTGGGAGGAAGCTTTCAAGACTCCATCTGGAAGTAACAAAGTGGTAAATGCCACAAAAGCATAAATGGAATCTCAGAAAAGACATTGCAGTCATTTCATTACATGATGGGGGGCCTGTACTCTAAACAGGAGGAGATAAAAACTAAGTAGCTTAGAAAAATAGGATAGCTGTGGGATGACTGCCTTGAAAGATATAGTGACTTAGAGAAAGCTCTCTTTGAATCCCTGGTTTGAAAGTTTGCAAACTTTCAAACCAGGGATTTGGAGAGCGCTGCAAAGATCATGCTTTATCCGCTTTTAATTTACACCATTTCAATGGGGACTAAAGGGGCCTAAAAGGTTCTCTGAACTTCAGGGCTCAGAGAACATTGCAGGAGCTGAGTGCCTGTGCCTCATCGTTCTCTGAAGCAGAAGCTGGATGCCCACAGCAGGTATCTTACATGAGCGACCCTTTCTGTGCAATTTTTTTTTTTTTTTTTACTGTAGGGAGTAATAACTTTCAAAAACCAGGAGATACACAATAGGCGATGAATGTTGGTTAATGACGTGCCTCGCCTTAATACTCTACTTTTTTTGTTAGGACACTGAGGTGAAATCATGTTCCTTGTTCACAGCTTTTTGGAGAGATCCCTAACTTCAGCTTTTGACGTTAGAGATGGTGGTTAGGGTTTTTGACAGGAGAGGTTTGTAACAGAGTGAACGTGGCAGGAAATGGGTTTACTGCCCCACAAAAAAAAAATACTAATTTCATAGATTTTGCTAGGTCTGCACAGAAATTAATTAGAGCATTTGATGTGTTTTCATGAAAAAGCAGAGAAAAGCCCAGAATAGCTAGCAGCCTAGTAAGCAGAAAAGTAACTGGGATTTGGGTGACGCATTCCTGTTCTGCATACTTTGGAGTGGGGACTTGTCCCCGAGGCTGTCCTAGCCAACATGAGGGCCCAGACTACTGGGTCCTCTGCAGTAATGCTTTCTCAGTTGGAGCTTTTCCAGTTGGAGCTGTTCTACTTTATATAAATGCCTATTCATTGTGCTGGAGAGGGAGTGCTCTAACGACTGGGCTGTGAAGGTAGTTTGTTTCTTTGGCCCAAGATAAAGTAATTACTTATATAAAGGGAAATGACTTCAGCATGAAAGAAATGGAGAAGCAGGCTCCATAGCCCAGAGGCTGTGGAGTCCTCTCAGATACGGGAGACACAGGAGCTAATTCTCCCTCCAAATTAGGCAGTGCAGGTTTGTTCTCGTTCTGCTTTGGATGCATTTGTATTTCCCAGTGACAACAAAACGTTTCATTTAGCATCCAGCTCCAGTGCTGACTCCAGGTGGGAGAAAACGTGACAGGAGGAGGTGAATTCCCACATGTCCTGGGTTCAGCTGGGATAGAGTTAATTTTTACAGGAACCTGGGCGGTGGGGGGCATAGCCGGGGCAGCTGACCTGAACTGGCCAAGGAGCTATTCCATACCGTGTGACATCATGCTCAGTATATAAATGGGGAGCGGAACGGGGGGAGCGCTGGACTTTCGGTGGGGGAAGTGGCGGAGCGTCGGGTCCCGGGTGGTGAGCAGTTGCACCGTGCATCGCTTTTTGTATACTCTTTCATCAGTACCGTTGTTGTTCTTGTAATTTCTTCGTGTTGTCCCAGTAAGCTGCCTTTATCTCAACCCTCGAGGTTCCAGTTTTTTCTTTTTCTCTCCTCCGTCTCCCCCCTGTCCCACCGGAGGGGGGCGGGAGGAGTGAGCGAGCGGCTGCGTGGTCCTTTGTGACCGGCGGGGCTGGAACCACGACGCCGTGGAACAAAGACCTGATCCTCAAGCAAATGCTTTCCAACAAAGGGTGAGGGATGGGAACTACAGAGACTCTGTGACAGGAAACCAGAGTTATTGCTTCAATGAAAATTTTTATCATTTCCTATAATGTGCAGGTAGCTCTTTAAAGCTGTCTCCAGATCTTTAAAATCACTTGGGATTTTCATTCCTGCAGTTCGTATCCCTCGGTATATCTCCCCTTGTTGTTCATTATACATTTGCTTTTATAAGCTTGGTGAGATGTTTGACTTCTACATGGAAAGAGGAGTTTTTCCAGAAGCTAACGCTAGCTGCAGGAGACTTGTTTCCAGAGGATCTTCAGGGAGTCAATGGAGAAAGACAGGGTCCTTCGAAGGGCAGTGTAGAGCGGGAGCCCAACTGATATGCTCCAGCTTACCTTCTGGAGAAGCTAATCCCTATTGACCACAAAGGCAGCCTGCCTAAGTGAACTTCCTGAAGGCTTTTAAGTCTATCTCTTGCTCTGTGTGTATAGGGTTGGGGGCTGGAAAAGGCAGGAGTTGTATTAAATTATCCCTCTTTCACCACCCAGTTTGGAAAACAGTCATGATCCAGGAGGAATCCAATGTTTCCTAATCCCTAGTCCTCTGTCTTGCATTTTTCCACTGTAAGAAAACTGGCTACCTGACAGCCCCTCTCCTTTTTAAACGTGAAGGCCTGGAGATCCCTCAGTCTGGGTGTGATGTAAATGGTTCCCAAACGTGATTTGAATTTGTAAGAAAAAGCAATGTCCATATAGCTCAGGCTAGCCATGATCTCTGGGCTTCTCAGACCTTAATTTCGAGCCAGAGTGGTAAGTTGGCACGTGAGGTCCCTTGACGTGACCAGGTATCATAGACCAGCTCCTTGACACCCCACAGAGAGCTACCTCTTGGGATGCTGCAGGAAGGCTAAGGAGAGATGGCCAGGGCTTGCTTTTATTCTATAACCACTGTGTCCCAGGATGGAGCTGGTGTAAGAATGACATTTAATTATACATCTTTGTACATCTTTGCCTGCATGCATTTAGAAGCATTGCCCATCTCCACTAAGGCAGATGTTTCCTAAGAAAATCTTGCTTCCATGATGAAGCATAAAAATCAAACAAAACAAAATTAGAGAGAAGGTTTGCCCTGGCAGTCTAACTGTGTCCTTTTAAATGCACAGGCTAATACAGAAATCTGTGCATCTTCTCTGACATGACAGTCTTCTGTGATACTGTACTTCAGCAACTGTGGCAGGACAAATTGCGATGTGTACCTACACAAGGGTTCTGCTGCAGCCCAGAGGCCGGATCCACTGTCCCTTTGAAGTCAGGCAGAATCTCGGCATTGGCTGTGGTAAGGATTGGCTTGACTTTGGATGTGTGCTTTGTGGTACAAGACGCAAGGGCTTGCAATGTTTCTTTGAATCAGCTTAATTTCAAGGTATTATTGTTTATAAACTTGTTTGCTTTTGTCATCTGAGGAACATCTTAAAGAGCTATTGAGGTACTGTCTAGGTTGCTGTTTTGATGCCTGCAGTGAATGCTGCATAAATCCTTGATGTTAGCTGCATACAATGGGTGTTATTTTTTTGTCTTTGTATTTGAATATTTTGTGGTTTTGAAGCATTAAATGATGTGATTTTAAGGATACCAACAGATTCATCAATATTTCTTTTGCTGTATAAGTTTTCAGGTGTTTTCTTGATAGCCTAATGTATTGCTTTTCCTGCAGTATAAAACAGCAATAAGTATAGAATCTGGTTGACATTCAGTTTTGGGATCAGATTAAGTTGTGTTGAGTTTCCTCCCCCAAATCCTCACGGACTGTGCCTGGAGGAGAAAAATCAATGACTCTGGTAAGAACTGCTTGAAATGGCTGTATTTGGCATAGCTGAAATTTCCATTTGAACAGAATTTGAGATTTTTAAAGTAACTTAATGGTGTTTTCTCATAATCTGAATGACTTTGAAAGAGCAATGTAAAATGATGGTTTAAAAGTTGCAGGACAAAACTTGATGAAAAATCATAGAACTTGATTTTACTGTTGGAGATCCAGAGGGAGAAAAAAAAGAGAGTGTTAAAGACCTAAATTCCCTTTAAAACTCCTACTTTCCTTTATTATAGGATGTCTAAATATTTAGTGAACTTAAAAGAGATGGTAGAAAGACAGTGTTTGGTCCAATGCTCCTCCTGGATATGACAAATCTACATGTTCTTTAGGTGAAGCCTGGGGGTTTAGAGAAGTTCGTATGCAAAAGACTCAACTTGAACCTTGGCTTTATTGAAATGCCACGTTTATTACACCAGCTAAAGAAATACAGAACTCTGATAAAAGCATCCAGAGATGGTCCGTTCAATGAAAAGATCAGCATAGCAATGTAAAGGGAAGGCAAATTTCACTTGGAAGCAGCAGGTTAAGCTGTGCCTGTTAATATGACTGGAAATGAAACATTATACATTCATACCAGTAAATAGAAGAACATACTGGGGAACAGCCATACAACTTTGAGCAGTGCTTGCAGTGCACGGAATGGATGGAGTTCCTTGGTGCAAAACTGGAGGGCTTGGGGAAGGTGTAATTGAGAATTGCCTCATTGCTTGCTAGAGCAAGATGGTAAGAGCCACACTAAGGTTTTTCTTGGCCATAGTCAGCTCCCAGTTGGCTGAAGCCAAGCTGACCTTCTCCATCCTGGCTGAGCTGGTCTAGTATATGCTGATCAGCATTTGGAAGAAAGTGCCCATCCTTGGCCTGTGCCAGCAGATACGGTCAGGTGGTTTGGCTGGAGCTCCTCTCCTCTAGATGTATGCATAGGTCTGGTCTTTCTTTCCAGGCTAAAAACATCCCAAGATCTTGTAGACTAGTCTTCTGCAAGGAGAACTCATGGGCTTCAAGTATGTGTGAAGCGTAGATGGGGCAGAGATGTATGTGTGCATCTGCGCTGTCTCGCATTTTCTGAACATCCAAAGGATGGGTACTCTTCAGTTTGTACTTCCATTCAGCCCCCTTTGCTTTCCCTCTGCTGAAACTGATCCTGTTACTTGTAGCAAGGATCTTTGTGGTGGTGCTAGTGACTGTCATAAATCCAGCCAATTCACACACATTGTGGCTTTTCAAGTGACTTGAGTTGTTCTAAGCCTCTTCCCTCACCTCTTTGTTGGCACATGAGACTGGGAAGTTAAGCAGAAGACCTCTTGCTGCTGGTGAGGAGGAGGTGGCCTGAAATGGGTCATGAGAACAGGTGGTGGCAGGAGGGCAGATTTATACGGCTTGTTGGACTTTCACTGGCAGTAAATTGCATTCCGGTCCTGGGAAAGCCTGGACCATGAGGGGCTGAGAGAGCTGACTCATAAATTTACCTGCACTAGCAGTACATATGCATGGGAGAGGGTGGGAAGGAGTAGCCAGTGCTTTATTTTCCCCTGTTTTCTGGGGAGAGGGAAACCGGTGCTACAGCCTGCTCAGTGCAGGTAGATGTGTCCCCCTTCATCTGGGGCCCAGAGCAGAGGGGGAGCAGGCACAGCCAGAGGCACAGTGGCAAGGACCCCCGACCCACTTCGTTTAGACACTGCTGAGCCACAGCTGCCTTGTGGCTTAGTGGAAGCAGGACTGTGCTGAGCAGCATCTCCCCCACAGAGCTGAACGACTGTGGAGGTGATGCATCAACGCTGCCCAGGGCTAGCTCTCCATCTACCCCTGACCTTGTGGCACCCCACCTTCTCCTTGCTCCTTCATCCTCTTCCCCCCCCTCCTCCAGGCTGGACAAGCCCATCTGGACTTCATGCCATCACCTCCAGCTCAGGGTCAGGGCAGCCCTGCAGGCAATGGGTATGGTTGGGGGGCAAAGCCACCCTGTCTCGTGCCTTTGAACTAGTTTGGGAGCTGTTGGAGGCTCTGGTGTCTGTAGGGCAGCTGGGGGGGGGGGCAGGGAAAGAGTTTTGGAGGAGACTTCATAGGGACAAGGTTTGGAGGAGGGGGAAGGGTTTTTTTCTTCTGCATCCTAAAAAAAAATCTTCTTTGCACTTGGGTCCTGCTTCTGTGACTGCCCAGTGCTTGGGCAGCATCTGGGGTGCTTTGCACCAATATGATGTCTCACAGAAAGGCTTTGAAGAAGCCTCCCTTCCCACCCACCCCCAGCCCCCTTCTTTGGGTTGAAGGAGGAGGGGAGCCTTTGACACCACTGTTCAGAGGAAGCTGATGTACGGGCTATTAGGAAGGTGCCGTGCCCACTTTGAGGGTGTGTACGGAGAAAGGCAGTGTACAGAAATATTCCCCAGCAGCGGTACATTTGGGTGATGCTTAATCAGCACCTGCCCAGTGCTCCCAGTTGTTCTCACAGGGCCTTGCATAGGTTTCCAGGGGCCACTGCTTTTTCTGAGAGCAGCAGGGACTGATGCAAAGCCGTCACACAGTGGCACAATTTTGGTATGCCACCAAAGCTGAACTGCAGCGTTTGAAAACCCTTTGGCAGTTTTCAGTGAGTGACTGATGCTGGGGACAGGCACGTGAAAAATCCATATTGTCTTGTGAATTTAGGGATGTGCCTTGACCTTAACTCTGATGACAAACCCCATGCCTTTTGCTTTGTGAGAGTATTTCCATTGGAAATCAAAGAGATTTGAGATATATAGCTGGCTAAGCAGTCATACCTCAGAATAGGATTTGGGGATTAGCAGAGTGGATAATAAATTGAATAGTAGGAGTTAAAATCAGACTGCACTCGGAAAGAAAGCAGAGATGAGAGGTACACCCCTGGAAAGCAGTAATGCCAGAAATAACACTGGGGTTACACCGGTTAGCAAATGAGATATGGGCTCGCAATACAAGGCGGCAGCAAAGAGGCTGATGTGATTTCTGGATTGCATAAACAGAACTATTGCATCTCGGAGCAAGGAAATGTTTTCTACATGTTTCTAGTCATGTTTTCTTCATGTGCCTGGTCTGAGTGTACCTAGGCTATTGAGCTCATTTCTGGAGAACTTGGTGCCCCAAAGATGGCAGCAAATTAGAACAAATTCAGTGGAGCAACAAAAATGATTAAGGTGCTGGAGGGATTGATCTAAGAGGGAAGATTAAAGTAACTAATTGCATTTAGCTTGGCCAAATGACAATTAAGAGAGATATGTGATGACTGCCTTAAAGTGTGTGCTTAAGAATGTAAACACCGAGGAAAAAAAAAAAAGAGAATGAGGGATTGTTTAGTGCTGTTGGAGCAGCTGTTGGTTAGATGCCCAGCCTGCACTGCTAGGGGAGTTGTGTAGGAGCCTAACCAGAACCGAAGGAGAAGTAGCTGTAACCAAACAATAGCAGCAAACTGAACAAATGGAAGCACTGAACAGACAGCACAGCTCCCGCTGTGAGGGGTGGCAGAGGCTGAAGTACCATTCCCTGGGTGGGGGTGTGCATGATGGCAGTCTCTGAACGAAAGTAGCTCTGGGACCTTTGCTACAAGGAGTGTCCAAAATTCTCCAGGAGAGGAGTGAAAGGATGTGGTGTTCCCGCAGGAGTCCTCCCCCGCTGATTCGCAGGACCTGTAGATCATTTCTCCCCCTGTCCTTTTGGCTGTGATTGTGTGGTGTTGCATCCATGCTGGGGTGTAGTGTTTTTAAAAAGACAGTTTGCAGGCTGGAGAAGAAGCAAGCAAGGGGATGGGGTAGACAACAGTAGACACTAAGTCCCATAAGAAATGCTAAGAGAACCAGGCATGTTCAGTCTAGAGGAAAGATAACTGTGGGTGGAAACCTAACTGTCTGCAAATCTGTGAAGGACCGTTATAATGAGAGAACAGGGGCCAATTATTCTCTTTAGTCACTAAGGGCAGATCTGGAAGAAAGTGGGCCCTTAGCTGAAGCTGGGAAAAGTGGGATCCGTATGAAGGAAAGCTTAAGTGTCGGGTGACAAGGAGACTAGAAGGGGGTGGCGGAATTGCCGTGAGTATAGATATCCAGGGATGACATTAAACACTCACTTATCAGGGGGCGACACAGGCATCAGGAAACTGATCAAGTTTCAGCGAGATTTCGTAGCCTTTAAAAGCCTGTTGAGCTTCTAAATGAGCCAGTGCTGTGGTGCTTTTTTCCTTGCAGGTTATTTGGTCAGGACCTGTTTGTTAATGTTTCTGTTTAATTTTATTTTTTTCTTTGATTATGGATCCGCTTGAATGCTGCCTTTTGCAATGGAGGGACTACAAATGAAACGCACACTTCTTATAAATAATGCGATGAGAAACTAGTTCCAGCAGACTGTGGATTAGCTGGTTTTTTTGCCCCTTTGGTGTGAATATCTTTTGAGGTATGAAATTGCTGATTAGCTTTAAAAAAAAGAGTCTCTGTGCAGTACTATATCTCCTCGTTTTGACAGGCACGGGAAAATATCATGAAGCAGGAGCTCTTATCACAGTGTTTCTCATCCAGCTGTACTTAAGAAATTCTGAACACTTTTTCATATAAAGTCCATTTTCAGATGCTAGGAGGATATTCCATACCTGGAAATGTTAATTTCCTGATCCGTTTTTAAGACTGAGCGTGTTTCCAAGTGAAATGAAGAGGTGAGGATAAGAAACAGAGCCATGAGCCAGTGCAGTATCTCAGCTGGTGGCTCCAGTCTCTCTGGGTGAATGGCTCTGTTGAGCCCGATGTGAAGAGCATCCTAGATTTGTTCTTTTGTGATACCTGTTCTGAGGGCCATTTGTAAAATAAATGCTTCAGCTTAGTTGCCTGTATGACAGTGACTGTGTCCCAGTCACACAGCTAGTTCCTGGGCAGTCTTAAGAGGAAGTTCAAAGAGTGACAGGAGCCCAGGATTAGAGAAAGAGGTTCTTGCTGTAAACTCAGAAGAGCACCTTTTAAGGCAAAGGGTGAAGCACTGCATGCAAGTGAGGCTGTGCTGGGCTACAGGGAAGACTCATCTTGTGGTAAAGATGGGAGGCAGGTCAGCAGGTTCCCATATCTGAATTTTCCATGCATTGGCTCTTATTCAGTTAATCAACAGTTGTGGTCAAAGTCGTTTCCCTCCCCTGGCCCAGCAGTTTGTTCCTGCAGCAGTTCAGTGGTCTGGCAAACCCACCTTCATTGCTGGTTGAGGATATCGTGTCAGGCTGTTGACTGGAGTGGCTGAAATGCAGGCGCACATCCCTTTCTGCCTTGCCAGCTGCAGGCAGTACCTTCTCAGGAGTATGGCAAGCTGGGGTTGGACAAGCCTTAAACAGTAGCAGGGTTTGTCAGAGCCCATGAGCAAATCACTCGCTATACCTGTTCATCTGTGAGCTGGTATGATGGACATGCACACCATACAGCTGTATTCAAAAGTCACACTTTCTTTTGTGTTTGTGAGGTGCCCTGAGACTTTTCAGCTGATGATGCCATAGAAGAATACTTACTCTTTACTTGGTCTTGACTTTCAGAGCTCTAACCTTGGCATTCTTCAGTGGTTTGGCACTTACTGAAAGAAATAAAGCAAAAGCATTGTACAGAGCAGAAAAGCACTTCACAAAGCATATTCTGATGAAGTCAGCTCCTTGAACACCTGTGACAGGGACAGGGAAGCAGCCAGAAATACAGAATGGGGAATATGATGGGAGATTTATGCTGGTGAATAGCAGTTTATGATGAGTCCTGCAAAATCTATGCCTAGAGAAGATCTCGGTGCTCAGTGCTGTGTTACCTGCGAAGCCCTCATCCCAGACTTCCAAGGCTCCGCAGCCAGTGTGAGATTTGCAGATGTCCTGCGTGAGATGGGGTTTTGGGTACAGTAAAATCCCATCTCCTCTGTGAAACAAGTATGGGGCGTGTTGCTTTTCCCTATGTTTGTCATGACTTTCCACTTCTTATGTATGTATTTATCTATCTATTTATTCATTTTTGGAAGGCAGCCACCGGGCTCATGCAGTTTGTGACTTGTCAGTGCCAGTGCAGCAAGTCAACCACATTCCCTGGACCTGTAGAGTCCTTAGGCAGAAATGCACTCCTGTTGCTGGTGTATTGTATGATCGTGAGGAACTTGGTCTGGAGCTCTCTACAGCAAGGCAGAATATTTCTACCTTTTAAGTTAGCTTTGGAAAACTTAAAATGTTACATTATACCTAAATAAATAAATAAACCCCCTAAACACTTTCATTCTAGAAATGAGTTTGAACAATACAAAATGATTAAGAAGAAAGTCTGTTTCTTTCCCCGGAGTATCTCTGAGTGGCCAGGTTTGCCTCTGAGTCAGAATGGAGTTGTAATGTGAAACTGCAAAAGCTTTGCCCAAACATAATCCTTCTGCTTTGCGAAGCTCCAAGAAGTGGCTGTTTGGGCGCACAGACTCGGCTCAGATGCCAGCTGCGGGACACCAGAGCTGATGTGGACAGCAGCCGCTCTGGAGGTTGTGTGGGTAGAGTCAGCAAAGTGGGAGCCTGCACTGGATGTGTGAACGTATGCATGTATATGCTACTGCTAGCAGCTGGCTGTCCTGCCGTCCCCTCACTATGCTGCAGTACTGGCTAATGAGGTTTTCTACCCCAAAGGGCTGCATACCTGCATGCACCCTGCCAGCCCTGCTGCGCTCTGGTGTGCTGGCATTAGGAGATGCATATATAGGACGTTCTGACCTGCTTCATGCTCGACGGGCGGTAGAAGCTGATTGCTGGAGGCAGCCTTTGGTCTGCTCACAGATTGGCTTTAGGGATTACATGCAGGGAAGTGTGGGCTGTTAGAGCTGCAGCCCCAATGCACCACTATAAGTGGTACACTAAAGTCTGTGTGACTTTATAGTGCTTGAGAAGCATGAACTGCATCGCATGAGATCTTTGCAGCAGTGTATTGTAATTTCTGAAGAACACACGCAGCATATCCACCTTCCACTTGTCTCTAGCTTGCGGTGGGAGCCAAGGTACATAAGCTGTGTCTTTCCTGTAGCCTGTTTCTGCTGTTGTTATCTATTGACAACTTTTTTTCCTATGCAATGCTGCAGGTTGGAAAGGCTGATGGCACCCAAGGTGAATCACTACATGTTGATGTATTTACTTTACCTGTTGCTCTGTAGAAGCCTGAGATCCAGACACTGAGGTTTTTACGGCTCCCTGCCAATCAGATTAAATATTTAGCAGCAATAGGTTCTGGGCATCACATTCCTGACAGTGTATTTCATGCATCATTTGCCATAAACGTTGGGAGATTTTTAGCTACTGCTTGCAAAGTAACTCCCTCTCTGCTCTCTCTCGCATCCTTATCTCCTCTTTTCACCATTCTTCTCACTTTCCACTTTCATTCTTGTCCTCACTTTCTCTGCCCGGCTGTTTCCTTCCCCTTAGCTTTTCCCCTCTTTCTCTGATCATTGTTCACTGGTGTGTGGTTGTGTACATTGCACCTGGAATGGACGTCAGCCTGTGATGGAGGAGTGGAGGCACTGACTGCATCTAACCGACCGTTCCCACCTCCTCAGAAAAGCACACACAACTAGAGGAGGGTGCAGGCTGATGGCCTTTTTGGGGAGTGGGTACCCCTTGACTCAGGGAAGCACCCTGAGGACAAGGAAAGGGAAAGCATCTCTATCATCCCTTTCTCCGTGATGCAGCTCATCTGTCTGCAAGCTCTATCTGCTTTGCTCTTGGCGCGTGTGCCCGCTGTTCTGCAACTGTGACTATGGGGCAGCCTTTTTCCTTTTAGTCCCTTTTTGGCTGAAACCTTTGTAGGAGAAGAGTGTATGGGCTCAGTCATCCAACTGGAAGCATGGTCACATCCATCCTCCTGGGGTCCCCTTGTCCCACCAATTGTAGGCTTGCAGCAGATTGCTGTGTCAGCTGTGCCCACTCAACTGGCTGACACCCCCTGTGCTGGGATGAGGCCCATCAAAAACAAAAGTCCGATGAAGGTTGGGAAAAAAACAGAAGCAGGGCGGGGGTATCTCTAGGCAAGGTTTCAATATGGGGTGGTATTTTCTGTACTGGCAGAAGATTGTCTTCTGGGACACAGCAAACAGTGCATAAGGGGCAGGGGCCTTCCTCCACTTCCTTCAGTGTGCTGGACAACAGCAGGTTTCACTTGTACAAAGTACAGTTGTCTGGTGGTGCTCTGACTTTTCAGGCATGATGTCTAAGGAGATGGCCTTTTAGAGGGGCTGTGTGGATGAGAACCAGCGCTAGTGGTGGTTGTGGGCTGATACTGGCTTGGGGAGGGTAAAGTCTGCTGGGCTAGTGAGCTCTGTAGGCAGGCTGGTGCACCGCATGTTTTATGCTGCAGAGCCTTCTCTAGAGCTTGCTCTTCTCCTTTCACCCATTGCTTGCAGTGTTTTGATAGTGTTCATTATGAGCTGTGGTCAGGTGGTTTGGCTCTTAATTACCTTGCTTCCTTGACTGTTCGGTATGTGCATCTTTTCCTCTGGTCTTGCTCCAAACATGCTGCCTGCCTGAACATGTTGCAGTCCCAGAGGAAGCCCGTGGTTCTTACTGCCTCCATGTTTGCCCTGTGTGATTGCTGCTCCGCATCTGTGTCATCTCACATCTGGTACTCAGCCCCAACTGCTGCAGCGGTTCTGCGCTACCAGTCCAGGAGATGATGATTAGCGCCAGGGCCAGGTTTTTGAAGTAGGTTTCTCTCCCTGCTGTGACAAGTCCATATCCATCTGGTGAAGCATCAACCTCTTCATTTCACATTTCTGTTGGCATGGGACATATCCTCTGTTCACACCACTGCTGCTGTTGCACAAGTGTGGGTTTGAGGGCGTGAGGGAGATGCGACTGTCTCCTCGTGGCCGCTGCCAAAGGGATGGTTGGGAAGGTGCATTGCTTTGAAAGCTGGGATGTGTATGCTTATGTATGAGATTATTTTTGTTTGAGAGAAGTGGGGGGCCTTTAGGTAGAGGGAAGAGGAGAGTGGGTGAGGTCACAGTGGCTAGAGAAGATAGCTCTTTTTTTTTCTCTGCTGCAATAGGTACTGAATCCTTTTTGGCTGGGAGTCTGCTGGGATGGGGTATGGCAGGCCAGATGGTTTGAAGCAGGTACTGGGACATTTGGGAAGCTGCTTCAGCAGACATAAGGAGTGAAAGGCACCTGTAAATTCTGTAAAGCATAATAACTAGTGATGGGCAAACCAGCCTGATAAATTTCTTGTTTTATTTCTCTCTTCTCCCCCTCCCCGTGAATTGCTCTGGGCTCCTCCAGTCCATTCCCTTGCATCTGGTGGCTTATTTCCCTACAGGTGTCATCTTGGCAGTAACTCAAGCCTGAGCACCTCTCTTGGGGAATTTGTGCACTGCCTGAGTGTTTCGTCCTTCCCTAATGTCAGGGCACCTGATATTTTGTGTTTGAGGGGGGTTTCTATGTATGTATACTTTTAGGCAGTTGCTTTTTATAAATAAATAAAAATGTTAGCAGTGGGGGAAGCTGTAAGGCAGATGGATCTGGAGAGGACAGTCCCTTAGCTGTATGCCAGGCCAGCCTGGGTAAACGAATCAGGCAGAGGGGCTGCACAGCTTGCCCCCATCTCACCTCAGCTCCAGGGCCAGGAGCTCAGCTGTGGTCTGGTATGTCCTCTGATCTCTTTAATTAGGAAAGGAGGAGTGATAAATGGGCATTGCTTTTAGTCCTGCCGAAGTATCCCCGGTCTCTGGATGGGGTGGTGA
Source organism: Haliaeetus leucocephalus (assembly GCF_000737465.1). NCBI lineage: Eukaryota > Metazoa > Chordata > Aves > Accipitriformes > Accipitridae > Haliaeetus > Haliaeetus leucocephalus. The sequence continues at coordinate 493,151 of NW_010972632.1, read as the reverse complement.
CAGGGCTGTGGTAGGAAGATGGTCAGGGAGGTGGTTTAGGGTCCCTGAAGCTTTGCAGGCTCAGAAGACAAAGTACAAACAAGAGGAAGGGGATCCCAGAGCAACACCAGGCAATGCAGTCGGGTGATAATGCATACGTGTCTTGTTTGTCCCAGCTTTTCCCTCTCTTTCCCGAGACCAGTACCACAGGGAGCATGGCCAGAGGCTGCTGTCTGGATGTATGCTGTGTTTATAGATCGTGAGCCCCCTCCCGTGGCATCCAGTGCCTCACAAAGGTGCTAACACCTGCGCAAAATGGGTTTAAAATGCTGCCACATGACATCAGAGGGGCTTTACACCCATCTGGCACAGAGGTAGTGGAAATGCGTAGTGCAAAGGCCTCTGGGAATTTTACTGCACTTGAGCATCTTCATATATATAACAATCAGTGCAGCTGCATGCAAAAATGCCTCCTGGCTTGGAAATGAGGTCCTGTCACAGTGTCATCCTGACAGGACACAAAAGCAGGGGCTGTGTCAGAGAGGCTTTGCAGGGAGCCAGCATGGCATCCAAGGCCTGGGTTTGGTTGGTTTTTTTTTTTTTTGAAACTGGGGAGCCTGTGGTTCAGCTCTGTGGCCCAAACCTGGCCTGGAGGAGTGTCAAAGCTGTGATGAGAAGGGGAAACAAGGAAACCCCAAAGTGAGCGTAGCCCCGGGAAGTTCCAGGGGGACGAGTGGTGAGCTTGAGGCAAGGTTTGGAGAGGCAGTTCATATAGGCAACCTGGTTTGCTTTCTCTACTTCATTTTAGGGGCTGGGTGATATTTGCAGCATATAATCTTTGTCTGTTCAGGATGTCAATATTGGTACTGTCATATACAAACAAGGGTGAGACCTAGCTAACGACTGCAGCCTGTCGCTAACTGAATGCTTTAATGTGATGGTTATATGGCACTATAACCTCAGAATTGTACAAAAGCCCTTCACAGGACAGGACTGGCACTTCAGTGCTACTCTAGCACTTCAAGATGGGCAGTGTGAAAACAGCCTTGATGCTATAGCCACTAAACCCCCACCTCCTGGCTGAGTGGTGCCTCTGCCTCCACCCCAGAAACAACTCTCAGGAGGGAGAGCAGCTGCTCTGTGCCAGGGACTGACCCCTGGTGTGGCAGCAAGGTTTGAGTTTCTATCTTGGAAGCTGATTTCCTACAAGAACCAGCCTGGATGTAAAAGGGATGCAACTTGAATGTTGTCTCCACCTTTTTTTTTTTCTTTTTTTTTTTCTTTTTCCCTTTCCCTGGCTGTTTTTGAGTTTTCCTGGTTTTAGGAATACAGGGATTTAGTGCATTTTGGAACTGGTGCCATTTCAGGCCTGACAGGAAAGGGGTAACTGGCCATCCTGCAAAGAGCTGCTTCTCCCACCTGCTTTCCTCCTTCAAAGAAATGCAGCCCTGTCTGCTGGTTGAAGATGAGATGGAGCGCATATATGCTCATTTTATATATGTAAAAATAAACAATAATAACAAATACATATATAGATTTATATTAAAAAAATATATAGTGTATGTATATATAAAAAAACCACATACACCCCCCCATTTTACCTTATACTTAATTCTGCAGTGGGAACGCACTAGTCTTTCAACATTGTGCTATGGCAGTGTAACCCAGGAAATTATTGGAACTGGAAGAAGAATTTGTGTTGGGGTGGACTACAACATCTCTCTCTTTACTCCAGGACTACTCCAGCCTTTATTGACTGTCTCTGGTCAACAAAAAAATCCCCCAAAGCAGAGCAGTTGCTCTCTGTACACTCGTCAATGACAACAGATACCCTGTGGCTGCCAGCACCCCTTGAAACCCCTTGTGTTTCTCCACAAGTCTCACTCAGGTGCTCAGCAGGCACCATGCAGTGTAGTTTGTGAAGTCTGACAGAATCACAGACAGGGCAACAGGCTGCAAGCAGGTTTTCCAGGCGGGGTGCATTCAGAGGTAGAAACTTAGCTTTAGTCTGAACTTAATGGCAAGATTCCCTCCCTCTCCCTGCAAATATTGGGAAACTACAAGTTCAGAGGAACTGATAAAAGGGACTAATAAGTGCAGTGAAACTGTCACAGCTATTAGTTTCTTCCCCCGGCTCCTCCCGGGGCTTGCATGGTTTGCAGCTGTGGGGCACTCATGGCCTGGCCTGAGGCCCTGGGCCCTCAGAATTACATCTGAGGACTTCTCTATGAATGCCAGATTTCTGGTACTTCTGACACTGTAGCCCCAGCCAGGACTCTCGGGGTCTCCAGGCTCCATCGTGTAAGACCAGGATTTTTGTTTAGGAGGGAACCGGAGCTCCCAGGACTTTCTGGCCAAGCTATAAAAGCCTGGTGACTCTGGTCTGGCCACCTTCTCCAGATCTGTTTAAATCCAGGGTCCAAGGGCCTCCATTTCTGAGACCCATGGCTAGGAGATCTTGTATTTTGAGTTTCTGCAAGTGAATTGGGATGGAGCTGGGCTTCACATTTCCACCATCTGAGAGCTGCTGGAACCAGTCTTCCTGGATCCATGGCAGACCCACAGAGCAGATCTCTGGATGAAACAGGAGATTTCCAGGTCTGGATTAAAATTGCTGGATGGATGAGTCCTAGTGCTCAGAGGAGCTGCACCTCCAGCCCGGACCCTAGAGGCAGGCTGGCTGACCACTGCAGCTCTGCCTCACTCTCCAAAGCTCTGCATTGCTCGTGCTCTTCCTTGCCAGCAAGGAAGCTGCTTTGGAGTGGGTGAAATTGTGTCATGAGTTGAGATATTTTCATGAGAATAGGCTTAACAAACCGGCATTTGCTGACGACATGTTTCATGAGAAACTACTGATCAGCAGTATTTTGCAGTTTGAGTCAATGTGGTAAAGTCGATATTGAATATCAGGGATTTTGCTTGGAAACCGACAACTATTTATGGTATTACAGCAATTCCTTTCTCTCTGCTCCTAGCTAAACTAGGATTTATTGTCCTGAAGATCTTGGACATACAGGTTTTAATACACTCTCTTGGGATCCTGTGAGTAATGTTGGGTATGATCTCACAAGAAGACATTGCTGCCTTCGGGGAAGTGCAATGGAAAGCAATAATAATAATCTCAGCTCCTGTAGCGTCTATCGCTTGAGAGCCAAAAGTACTTTAAATACCATAAATAATTAAACATTCTAACTCTATGAAGCAAAGAAGATGCATCTCCTTCTTTCTGATGAGGAGAATAAGGCGAAGGGTGAGGAAGAAAACAATGGTGTTTACACTTTCAAAAAATGGTTATTGATTTTAGATGGTGGTATGAGGGATTAGAACAAGACTTCACTTGTTGTGGTTCATTCCCTCCATGCTTTCAAGATTTAAAACCAGATACCTAACAGTGTGAACAGAAGTGAGCTAAGAGGTATGAACGATGGACCAAAAATATGACAGTGCTTAAAGTGAGGAATGGAATGACTGTGGGAGCCGTGAAGGACAAAAAATGGATTAGAGATAAGTGATGAATGGAGAAAGCTGAGAAGGGTGGTAGATTAGGGCATATATTGTAGCTTGAAGGAAGTTCATTGGGAATATTGAAATTCTGGGTTTTCTCTTATACTTAAGCCCTCTTACGCTGTTTTAAAAGTGTAAACAGACCTTAAAGCATAAGTAACTCAGGACTATGCTTTGTCCACAGTATTGATTTTTATTTACTGGTAGGGTATTAAAGAATAAAGATTGTGACAATTGTTTGGTTTTGGTTGTTCTCTCTTACTCTTTCTACTAATGCTTTTTTTCCCTGCTGCAAATGTAAGCTATAGTGACTTTTGTGTAAATGAGATGTGGCTCAAGGGGGCTGAGCTGCACCCTGAGGAAGCCACTGGTGGAGCTGGGCTGGGAAGAGGCATGGGCTGGTACGTCCTCGTATGCATTGGCCAGCACGTGGAGGAATGAACAGCTAGGTGAGCTACTGGGAAAGGTGGCTGAAGCAGCCAGCATGAATGAATTTGAGAGGCTGGAGAAAACAGAAGGTAGAGGAAAAAATGCAGGGAAATGGCATTCAGCTGAGCCAAATCTAATCTGTTTGCTTGCACTGGATTGGGTCTTTCCATCCCTGTCCCTCAAGCATCAACAGCCAATGACCAGCCATGGTCCAGATGTGGGTTTGCCTATGTATGTTTCTGTCACTGCAACTCTATAAATATGATCGAGTGCTGAGCAGAGGGAGAGGTCAGTGGCTGCTGGGCTGGGTCCCTCCAGCTGGGAAAGCTTTCCGGACACTGTTGATTGAAGGTCTCGGTAAGACGAATCGGCCCTGACCTGTCATACAATCACAGGCACAGCATGGTCTGGTGCACAGCACTAATGTACTGTGAAAGCATATTGTATCCAGCGGCTTGATGGCTGGTGCCTTACTGGTCATTGAACTCAGGGAGAGAAAAATTGGGAAAGGGGAGAGTGTTGGGTGTGGAGAGTAAAGAGGGAAAGGAGAAGAAAAATGAGACCACCCAAAAGATTGCTGATTTGCAGTTGTCAATTCTCCCTTCATCCTGGCATTAGTACTTATTGTAAGGATCAAGTTTTTCTAAAGGGATGAGTTTTTTGGGATGCTTCTGGGTTGGGAGTGTACAGCTCCAAACATCTTGCATGGCACTCTTTTTTGGTGTCACACATTGGGTTTCCCTTGTTACTTCTCCTAGGTAGATTTTATTTTGTTTTTCTATAAGTAGTTATAGGAACATAAAAGTCCTTTACCAAGGATCAGAGTGAGGAAAAGGGAAGGGACAAGGGACAGGCAATTACAAGGAAGGAGACTCATAACAAAGTTTTCTGGGTACTCGTCTATCATTTCTAGTGGCCTGACCAGTGCCATCTTTTGACCTGTCTTGGCTCCAATGGCTGTGGCATGCCTTTTTGCCCATGCTGAAAACACGTCCTCTCACCTCCAGATTAATTCCCTGTCTCATTTCACAAGCAAGGCTGGTGTTTTCACAGGGTCCCTTGGTGACTAAACCCCATTTTCCAAAATGCTGCATACCAGTGGAAATCAAGAGGTCACGAGGCTTCTGAGGGATGCTGGCAGTTTGTGAAATGTGGCCCATCAGTGTCCGTAGCACTGCGGCTTTGTCCTGGACCAGCTCACAGGATGCATCTCTCTCTCTCCACCCCACTGCCTCCACTTAGCGGCCTCTTTGCCCCCCTTGCAGCTTGGTGTTCCAGGCATCAAGCCACCTTCTCTGCCATTTCTGCTGTCTGTAACACCTTTAGGAGAACCTGATCAGGTCTGGTGAGCTCTGGCACTCTGCTTTAGGGCTGTTTAATATTTGCTGTAATGGTGCCTCAGTGAGCAGAGGCAGCGTGAATAGTTTCTCCTAGATCGCCCTTGTTGCATGGGCTGCAAGACTGAAACATGCACCCATCAAGATCTTTCCTAAGGAACAGGCAGGTTTATGTTTTAAAGCTTTATCCCATGTCACGCATTATATCTGAGGAGATTGGCAGCAAACTGGATGACTGTGTTCAAAGTGCAGGTGTAGTGTGAGGCTGTCTCCCTCTGGTTCAGATGACCTTTTTGGTATTCTCAACATTGTAGAAGAAGGAATCACCCAATTTCTGTCTAAAAAAAAGAAAAATCGTATTTTCTTTCCCACTTAAGGTTCGTTTTAAGAAACCTTTGTGATTTGGCTTTTACAGTGGTTGCATCTGGCATCCAAAGAACTTAAGACTGTCTCTTGATGCGAGACTTTGAGTAACCCGTGGGATTTCAGCACCAGCGTGGTGTTTGGCAGCTGCCTTCAGGAGACAGTGCAGTCTCTGCCTGCCTGCTCTGTGTTTTCCCTTTAAGGAAATAATGCAGGGAATGAACAGGTACTGAATGAGGTGCATGAGAGAGTCTGGGGAACAGGAAAGTCCTTCCACTCTTGCAAGTAAAAGTTTTCATTTTTTAAATTTTGAAATTCAATGTAACAATCTGCCAATGCACAAAATGCAGAATTGATTAAGGTTGAATAGAAAACTTCAAATTAATACACCAACTATTGAGAAATGCTGAGGATGTGCTTCTCCAAACCATCCAAGTGAAGTTAAATGTGTGTTTCTCATGGATCTGAGGTATTTAAATCTCTAGCTTGTGGAAATTGCAGTCTTTAATGTCCTTATGTTATTAATGTGCTGTTGATTCCTGCTTGGAAATGAAAACTGGAAGTGGAGAGTTAAGAAAGGAAGGAAGGGATTGCCACATGGATTACCAAATTGTTCCAGTTTAATTTAATAGGCAAAACTGGCGTGGGGTTGGTGCAGCATTCTGCTGCCTGTTTAAACCTAGTCTTGCACTTCAGGAGGCAAAGCTGCTTTTAGCCATGCTGAAATCCTTTTGGAGGGGTCCTGCACGCACAGCGACACATCCCTTGCTTTTGATGATGTCGCTCTGAGCCTGGATCCAGTTCTGAGATGGGGCAGACGAGGGTTGGAAGTGGGAAACAGTGCACGTCTTGTAAGCTTTGAAACCCTTGTTTCAAATGGAGCATGCAGGGAGTGACAGCTGTGGCAACTGAACCCTCCAGGTGGTGAGGATATTTCAGTCTCTGGCAGGAAGGGCCTGTCTCATCCCTCTAAACTTGTCCAAGCGGGATGCTGGGGGTGTGTGTGAGATCCTGGCAGGGGAATGGTGGCTCCAGCCTGGCTCCGCAAGCCGGGCTCGCAGAGAGCGATGGCTGTGCCAAGCTTCTATGCCCTGGCATTTAGAAGTTGGCACTGGGCAGTGCCAGACTGACCTGCTGTCTCGCTTAATGGCTTTTGTGTGTGTGACACTGACTCCCGCAGCGCTGCACGTGTGTGCCAGCCTGGGTAAGCAGGTCAGACTCGCTCCTGCTCTCCCTTGCCCGGCCGTTACCTTCATCCTCCCTCCCTCATCCTGATGAGGACCCGAGGGGACTCAACTTAGGAGGAGGGATGAACACAGCTGAACTTCTGCTGCGGCAGAGGAAAGTCCCAAGGGGTGATCAGATAACCATCTACAAGCGTTTTCAGGGTGGAAACGGTGAGTTGAGAGGGAGAAATTGTTTAGGCTGAATGAAGGAGATATTATTAAAGTAACAGGACAGCTGAGCAAAGGGAAAATTTAGGCTGAGTTTAGGGAAATGTTTCTAAATATGAGCCTTGGAGCCGTCTCCTAGCAGTGGTAATCCTATTGTCTGAGTCGTTTCAGAGCAGGTAGTGTGCTAAAGCAGATGCCGTAGACAGCAATCCTGAAGTGACTGGGGGAAGGGCAAGACTATTAAGCAGAGAATTTTAATTTGTAATTTCTATGAATCACTTGGTGTGGGTCTCAACAGAAGCTCGCAGGCTGTGGCTGTATCAGCCATCACCCATGATATGTAAAATATGTGGGTGGGAGGAAGTGGGAAGGACACTGGGAACTTACCCTTGGGCAAGCTTACAATAATGAGACATAGTTCTTCATCTGTTGGGAATGATATGGGTCTAATTGATGATCAAAGCATTCTTTGTACCGCCTTAAGTGTAGGGAGAGAATTGCTCTTCTTTGCGTGGGGCAGAAAAAGGGGAAGCACTTTTTCACCTTATCTTTGGATACACCTGTTGGATAGACAGAGCTGCTGGAGATGGGGAGGAATGAGTATTTGATATATGGGATGAATCTGACACTGCCCAAGTCAGGGAAGAATTTGTACCTGGTTTAATAAAGAAAGAACAGTTTAAAAGAAAATAGAGAATAGAAGTAAACACGTGCTACTTTCCACACAGTGTCCACGGCAGTAAAGCTAACGGCAAGGTAATGAAAGAGCTCCAAGGGCTTTGAAGCCTTTGGTTGGGGGTGTGTGATGCGTTCCCCCCCAAAAAAGGCTGACTTGGGAGAAATAAGGGAAAAAAGAAGCATTTTGTAAGTTAGATAGAAATGAGTCTGTGGGACGTTACAGGCATGGACAAAGGTACATGTTGGAGAGGCAGTGGTTGTGAAGAGCAGAAAGAAAACCTGCTCCTTGGAGAAATGTTCTGCCACTGCCATAGGACCATTTGTATATTAGAATGAGAATATAAGTGATGTTCAAAGCTAGTTAAATAAACTAAACTCTACAAGTTTTCATCTAAAACTACTGAAATGCCCTTGGGAGGGTGATTACTCAGAGTCACCACAATTTTGGTCCAGGTGCTGGATTGTTCTTGCATTTATCACTATGCATGGCACTTTCCACTGTCTCTAGTCTCAGCCATCTTCCTACTCTGAATGTATGGAGATTTTCCTGCAATATCATTCATTCTGTTTATCAGCACCTGAAATGTGCAGGCGCTTCGAAGACGCATTCACTGTGCCCCAGATCCATCCCCCTCTCCTTTGTCTTTGTTTACAAAATTCCTGGAACAACAGGGCTGTGAGCCAGAAGAAGATTTATGGGCACTTATGTCACCTACCTGGTAAGCAGTAATATGGGGAACAGCAGTGCAAGAGTTGTCAGCATACGAATAGCCTGGGCCGAAGGTGCAGTAGGACAGTGGTTAAAGCAGTGTTAGAACATGAGGAGTGCTTCTTCAGAGGTATAAAATATGCAGTGTGTCTGGATTGGGGAGATGGCAGTAACCAGGGGAATGGGAGGCTGTCCTAAGCTGAAATTGGGTTCCCAAAAATCAGGGAGTTGGAGAAACTTAGGTGTAAATTATGGTCTGACTTATAGCTTTTAAGCCCCAGCTCTTAGGAGTAACAGTTTATGAGGTTGCAATCAGTCCTGCCCCTTTCTTTGCATGGGTCGTCTTAGCTCCTGCAAAACCTGTGAGGCCGGCAGTAGACAAAAAGATTAAATATGTACCATTCTTCTGCAGTTGGTAAACATAGAAATAGTGTTCGTCTTTGGTCTGGACCTACAGGTATTTCCTTATCAGACAGCCCAGTAGCTCGTCTAGTGCAATGTTAACTTCCCCACAACTTCTTCTAGTGCACTCGCTATTTTTCTCTGGTGGTGTGCTGGATACCAGGCACAAAGCACCTTCCAGTTCTGTAGAGTATCTCACAAGTGAGGTGGATTTCTTCCTACTCCCAGCTAGGGCCTGAAACACAAGGATTGCTTTTTGAATCATTGTCTGATACTGCTCAAACTGAAAAATGAAGCCAGTGTGATTTAAGATGCTGTCAAAGATGAACAAATACTGAAGTGCAGGGTAACACTGATGGCTAACACTGGAGCTGGCAGGACATCCGTCTCTAGGTAGTAGTGGGACTGAGGGTGGTGGTGAGTCCTGGAATTGGGCTAGTGATCAGGGATGAGAGTAGGGCTGGGAATCAGCATTGCAGTTGGTGCAGATGCAAAATTAGCTGTTGAATTCAGACTCAGTGGCTTGAAGTCCTCTAGGCAGTGTTGGGACCTCATCAGAGCTCCCAGTGAGCAGAGCCCAGAAGGCACTGGGATATGAACTTCCCCATGGCCCTCCAGGCAAGTACAGGAGGGGGAGGCTGGAGGTAGGTGATGCTCTTCTTCCTCCAGGATGAAGCCAATATCCCTGAGAAGTCCCCTTTGCTGGTGGCTAGTGCACGCTGTTCAGCCTCCTGTCCAAGCGTCATCTTCCTCCTAATTGCCTCACTGCCTTCCTCCTAATTGCCTCACTGCCTTCAAGACAGCTTTTTGTCTGGGACTGCAGTATTACAGGACTTAGTTTCCTCTTGCTGTCCTGAGCTTGGAGGTAGGGTTTTGAGGGCCTGCAAATACCTCCCAAGGGGCTATTGTGCAAGGCTGCCCAGCTGGCACAATTGCAGCAGAAGGAGGTACTGGCATTGGCACACGACAGAACTGCGCCCAAACTCGTGGGACCAGCTCCTGTTCTGCCTCAGTTTCTTTATCTGACCTGAAGATTGCCTAGCTTTGCTGTACACTGCCTGAGTAGTACTGTATTTACAGTTAGCCTGGTTGAATGCACAGTGACCTATTTGTGTACTTTCTGTATTTTGAAATATCGTCCAGAAATACCTTTAAATGCTGAGCTGTATTTTGCCTGTGCAGCCTAATAATTTTCTATTAATACTTATCTTAGATCTGATCCACATAAAAATGCAGTGTCAAATAAGGTTCCCATGATATTTTTAAGCAATCTAACCTTTGGTCCTGGCCAAATTCCAGTCTGAATAATTACTGTCTGACTACCTACATTCCTCTTGCATTTTCAGTTGGAGAAGTTAGCTTTCCCTTCCCATTTTAACAGAGATTGTGTAACATTGCTCTGCAGCACTAAGTAGATGCTGCATTCCTCTACAATGGTGGATATGTTTTATTGGTAAGCAAAATGAGATTATAGAGGTATAATGGTTTTACAGGCATGTTTATACCTAAATATAGATATGTCTGTAAAACCACTTTGTCTAATGGCCCTGTCACATATTATTTTCCAGGGAGTAAGGGACAATATAATAGTGTAGAGTAACGTGTAAAGGATTTTACTAACCAGACTGGAGTTTGGGATTTGCTAAATTGTTTTGGAGTGGCAAAATCACAGAAAAGACTCCAAACACTGTGTTGCCCCACACCACTACCAAGGGAAAAACCTGCTCATGTAAAATACTTTGTAATAAAATACACTGGCATGTTTTAAAAATAATTCTTGACTGGTGAAATTAGACTCTAGCAATATTAAAGTTACTTGAAACAAGTAAGGGCAACTTTTACAACTGCAGCCTTGTCAGATGTCTGTGAATTGCTCCATGTGTGAATTTCTCCATTTCTTTTCTTCACTGGAAACAAGAGCATCACTCAGAAGGAGGTCTGCATGATGCCTCCAGTGCTTCCTTGATTGGGTGCCTCAAACTTTTGCATTTGAACAGCGTAGAAATTAATGGATAAAACTTGCTGTTGTGTATGTAAACCCACATTTTTTATAATAGTTCTGGGGTCACCTTAATCTGATAATAAGTCTGTGCTGGTTTACCCCTGCCTCTCCTCTACTAGCACACATTCAAAAGGGGCTTGTAGTGAGCCAGACCAGAGAGGAAAGGGAGATGGGGTTTGTGTTGGGACATTTGTCCCTTTCTCCAACAGCCAGCACTTGTGTGTGAGCAGAAGTGTGGATAGTGGCTACTGCTTGTGAACAGAAGTCAGCCCCAAGGAGGGCAGGGAAGGGATTGTAACGCTGTGAGCACTTTGAGCAGCTCAACTCTGCACAGTGAAGCTGCTGCTGCCTTGTGGGAGCTGAATGGTGGAGACCACCACTCGGCCCTGGGTTAGGTGTGATTTATTGGTATTCCTCTGCCTTATCACATCCCTGGGTCCCATCCTGTGAGGGAGCCCAGCCTGGACCTGGTACCTGCTATTCCGTCAGAAGGACGCTGGTCTCTGGCATGCAGACCACCCATGGAGCACCTGAAACACATCATGAGCATGACAGAAGTGGTACGTGTGAGCAAGAGATGGAGGGAGAGCTGTCTTGGGTGGTACAACGCAAGCTACCTAAGCATTGCTCTGCCTGATCCAGAGGGGGCTTATGGCTGAGGATCAAAATTGGAGATGCCAGGTTGGCTGTGGAGGCACTGATGACCTCCTCTTTGCATTTGCCTCCTCCTTGCCCTGGCAGGTTGCTGCATATCTGGCCAAAGCCTGAGGATCTGGCACTGTACAGGGACCTCCATCATCTTGTGTTGAATGGAAGAATCTGCCTGGGGGGCGCATCCCACGAGCTAGACACCCAACAGATTGGCACCTATGTGCTCTTCAGGATCTGGTCTCTTTGCTGCTGCCTGGAGGTAGATGCTAGAGATTTATTGGCTCTGATGCAGGTGAAGAGAAGGGAATGGGTTTCTTGGCTGGCATTTTTCCCAGTGGGAGAATTCTGCATTTGGGCATGAAGGCAGACAGCTGCCATGATCGCCTGCATAGCTCCTGCATTGCTGCTATCCGAGCCATGGGCTGGAAGGCCCTGTAAAGTATTCCTGGTGGGAGAGGGGCTGGGAAAAACCTATGCTCTGCTCCCTGGGCATCACAGCTAGCCATTGCCTAACCAAGCGTAATATACTGTGTGAGTCTATGCAGAGGGATCGCAGGAGACATATTTTAAAGAGAACAAATATAGCATTAAAGTGAGTGAGCAAGAGAGTGAGAGACAGAGAGCGTATAGAGTGCATTAAAGTTAATAAAGCATTGCAGGAGCAGGGACTGCATTTCACTGTGAAGGAATCTAATTTAGTGACTCGTAATTGGAGGATAACAGTCCTGCCGGAATGAAGTTAGCTGTTCATTTTGCCAAACTCTCAAAGTCTCTTGGTTCTCCTTGTGAGCATCTCTTAGGAAGTGGATCCGTCAGAGAGTTTGGAATCGATTGGCACTTCACACCCGTGGTCCCTTTCAGCCTCCTAAGTGGATTTGGTTCCTCCGGTGCATATTTATTATCTATTTTATTATCTGCTTATTTATCTGGTAATTTCAATGCAGGATACATTCTCTCTGCTTAGCATGACAATGAGGGATCAGGTGCTGAGCCTGTGTGTTCTCCTGGGCAGGGCGAGATGGGGCCCCTTGCACCCTTTGCCTATGGGTGGCCAGTGTAGGTAGGACTGTTTCATGGACTTTCAGCTTCCCCAAAGTCTTGCCACCCTTGTCCCTGCTGCCGTGGCTTTCTGTTCATTTGATAGAGGCATGTGTAGCAGCAAAGAGTACAGAAGGGTCCTGTTTCTGGATCCCCAAGATCAGAGGTGCAGGGCTGGTGTATTTATTCCAAATGTGCTGGGCTGCTGAAGAACAGAGTTACGGGCATGAATAGCTGAGCAGAACCTTTTGTGCTGAGGGGGAGTCGTCTTTAGTTTGAAATGCCTGAAATCTCCTTGGGACAGCAGCATGGCCCTGGGTGGGCACACCGAGCAATGCTGCCTCCCATAGTGGGGTGGTGGGTGGACGGGGGGACGCTGCTCTGTTTTTGCCCCCAGACCAGGGTGGGTTCTGATATTTACACTGTATAGGTGCTGCAAGGATTAATTTGTTAGTGTTTGTAACGTGGCTTGAGGATGAAAAGTGCTGTGGAAATGCGAACTGTTATTAAAAAGAGACTGAATAAAGAAAGAGCTAGGAACAATCCCGCAGGGAACAGTCCTGCTCAGGCAGGGGCTGGAGAGATGACCTCATTGGGTTTTTCCATTTCTGCTGTTATGATTACAAAATAAAGTGGACATGTTCAGGGAAAAGATCGGTGTAACATCCCTGGCTGTAGTAGCTGAGGGTGAACCTTTGTAAGCTCTGTGGGTCTTTCTGCTTCTGGGCAAAAATAGCTGTCATATGGGCTTGGAGGGAATGTCTTCCCCACACTGCAGTGATCCAGTTTTCGCCACGACCACTGGGAAATTTTGTGTTCCTTGGTTTTTAAAAAGAAATGAACCTTGTATGTGTGAAAGGCGTATGGCTGACTGTACTACAGACTGGAGCTGTGTGTCCCCCGGTGGTAGGAAGGTTGTATGCAATGGATACGCACGTCCATATGCATCCAATGGCCTTGTCCATTTGTCCTCACTTTATTCTGGAGGAGCTGTGCTGAAAAAGTAAAAGGGAGTCCTTATCTGCCTGGTCCCTTCAGCCTCCCTGCCTATACCTTCAGCAGAAGGCCAAACTGATCACAAACACCAGTAATTCCTTTGCGATGAGGGTGAGCACTTAGACATGGGCTTGACATTAGCAATCCGTTTCACAAAGACAGCCGATCAGCCGTCAAAGGACAATTCTCTATCACTTTTGACTTGGGTCTCAGAGTGACATGGGACCTGAGAGATGACATGATCCCATCTTCTGCTGACAGCTGTTCTCTGAAGTAGAGACTGGACTGGTCTGCCCCCCTGACTTTAACAGAGCCGTGAATGTAGCCAAAGGGCTGGGCATCAGGCAAGAAGGACTGGTGGGAGGAGGGCTAGCGGCTGAGGAATATCAACGGATCTACCTTAAAGGCTGAATGCATGACTGACTTGTCAATTAATCACTTTCCCTTTCTCTTAATTTCCCCCCTTCCTTTTTTTCTTCTTCCTCACTCAGGGAGTGTAAGAGCCGAAGATGAGGCCCAGGGTGGAGTGCTACTCTCCAAGGTTTTGGCTGGTGCTGGCAGTCCTCGCGACAACAGGGAGTGGGGCCCATGCCCAGAAAAGCCACCCGAGCATTGGCATTGCGGTCATCCTGGTGGGGACCTCAGACGAAGTGGCCATCAAAGATGCCCACGAGAAAGATGACTTCCACCACCTCTCAGTGGTGCCTCGGGTGGAGCTGGTGGCCATGAATGAGACAGATCCCAAGAGCATCATCACTCGCATCTGTGACCTCATGTCAGACCGGAAGATTCAAGGGGTGGTATTCGCTGATGACACAGACCAGGAAGCCATTGCCCAGATCCTGGACTTCATCTCTGCCCAGACCCTCACTCCCATCCTGGGCATCCATGGAGGCTCCTCTATGATCATGGCAGATAAGGTAAATTTGAGCTTCCTTCCATTGCAGACCTGCAGATCAAAACTTAAACCAGAAAGAAATATCTTATTCTGTGATCCTCAGGTGTAGTCTCATGGGGCCGAAGGGTTGGGGGATTAGAGAGTCTCAGATTCAAAGAGAGATTAAAAGAGCTAACTGTGTGTAGCACTGCTGAGAAGAGCCTATTAATCATGTGGAATTATCTGCAACAGAGAAAAACTGAGGAGGGAAAGGAGCAGGTAGAAAAGAGCTGCAAAAGAATCAGCCCTTTTCTTCTTTCTTAGGAAGGGTAAAGAGGCCCTGACAATTGTGATTTATGTATTTTTTTTAAGGTTTTATTTTTACCTGTGTTTTACCTTAAAAGAGTATGCTAGCTTGGGTTTTTCCTGCATGCAGCTGGAGGACATTGTGGTATTTTCAGGGACGCTTAATACAGCTCTTACATCTTAATTGGAAAATAATTGAATCTTTAATAAAGCCATCTCCTCTCAGAAGTGTTCTTCAGCTTCTGAAGTTAAATAGGTGTTAGCTAAGCAACTAACCAGTTTGAACCAGTCCAGCTAAGTCTTTCTTTTTTCTACTGCACTACTTTATTCCTTCATATCACTGACATTTCGTTGTTTTCCCAAGCCCCAGCCAATCTTCTGGGGAATTACTACACAAACATGCCTTCCCACTACTGGTTTTGAACAGGACAAGATGCAGAGGGAGCAGCATCTTTGGCCAGCTGGTAACTCTCAGCTTAGGGAGCTTCCATGGGGTGTAGCTGGACCTGATACAAGTCTTCCCCTGGGAGGAACAGGGGACCCAGCAGTTCACACCTGAGTGTGCATTTGGCCAGATGGTGTGGCTAACAGTGGCCTCTGGGCTGCAGTGGGCCAGTGGGAATACCCGAGAGAAGTGGGCTGCCCTTTTCCCTGCGGGCTCAGTGCTAGACAGAGTTGGGGCCAAGCCCTTTGTTGAGAAGACCCTCTTGACCACACTTTGTGCGTTGCAAAGACGTAAACAGGGACACAAACCGATAGCCTTTTTCTTTTACCGGTCACTCTTAAGCGAATCTGAGACATTTAACTAGGCAGAATTGGGTCTAACTGAATGAAGGGGGAGAATTAAGCTGGTCACTGTGGCAGCTTTTCCTCAGAAAGAGATCTAGTGGGCTGAGAAATCCAGGCACTTTCTGTTTTATTTACCTTGTAAGTAAATAATCTAGTGCAGATTATTGCAGGTGAGTAGATCGGAATAAATTAATTACAGATTATTTTCTCACTCTTTGACCAACTGTTCAGTTGCCAAATAACATAAAGTTAATACACAGTGTTATTTTTTCATATCAGCCTTTGAACTAAAGTAGTCACTGAATAAAATAATCACAGGCCTTTTTTTCTCTCTCTCCTTGAATAGTTGCACATGCGCTAAAGTCATTCTACCCCATTCCACCCACAATAAAGCTTTTCTGTCCTGGAGGACAGTCAGGCAACAGTGCTGTATCTCGATGCTCTCCTGCCTGCTGCGTTGCATGGTTATCGTTGTCTGTGCAAAAGAGGTCTGAAGCATTACTTGATTGCTGCATTTCACACTTACGGTGGCATTTTGCATCATCTTTGAACAAGCGTAAGTGTTACTGATGCCAGACCTCCTAAGCACTGGGAAAAGTTCCTTGTGACTTTGAACGTGGCAGGCCAAATTCTGATTTCAGATTCCTGCAGTGTAAATCCAGCATAGCTCCATTGCCTTTGGCAGGATTGGATCAGATTTACGCTGCTGTAATTCAAAGAGAAATTTGGCCTATTGAACTTTGCGAAGATTTTTCTTTCTACCTATCTCTAGTCTCTCCTTGGGAAGGCAGCATCTCCCGTGACTGCCCTGTGTACCCCACTGGCTCGGTTCTAAAGAGCATTCTGGCAGGCAGGCAGCCCACGGCGAGCTCAAAGGTGGAAGCCTTATGAATGGAGACCTCTGTTTTATCAAACTCCTTTTTTTTTAGTTTTGCAGACAGGAGAAGCAGGTTATGTACAAAGATCTGCAGTTTTAGGAAAGGCCAAGATTTCTTTTAAACATACATTGAAAAGGCTGACCTTTACAGCTTCTGATTCACAGGTGTGTAATCTTTAATGGATAACATTTATTTGATGAATTGAATTAAAATATGGTAGAGAGTAAATACATTGATATTCTACTAAAAATACTGCAGTCAGCCTGGTAAGTCCTTAAACAATCCGTTTTCCACAGAGGGCCTTGACAGAGGCTTTGCTTTTAGTGACTGTTAGTCATGTTCTTTGCAGATGAGTTGTGTGGCTGGGGTTTGATCCTGCAAGCATGGATTGCTTCTTTCTTTTAGCATCCCCTCAATGCCCACAGCAGTCAGCTGTGATCGAACTTGCTCAGCATTTCACAGGTTCAGACCTGCACTTACAGCTTCGTTATGCTCCCTGTGTGTTTGTGATCAGTAGTGCCAATGCAAACCTAAAGAATGCTACAAACCACTAATGCCTTGGTGTGACAGATAAGCCCCTCTTCTCTGGCGGTTGATGCAAAAAACCTGCTCAGTCAAAGCGCCTTCCCTGGAGTAGCACGTGAAATTCTGTTTCACCTTCAATGAAGGTTTAATAAGTGTGTCTGGGAGGAAATTGGGGTCCATGTGTAAAAAGTGCTTTGTAATAACTGTGAAGCTGGTAAATTGAGACACGAAAGGGCAGGCAAAAAGGAAAAAAAAAAAGAGGATTTCAAGCCTGAATTTTCTTTTCTCCTCTCAATATTTCTGTCTATATAGTATGATGTGCACCATAGGCTGGCTTCATCTCACTTAACATGCATCTGGAGGTTTGCTACCTGCGGGCTAGAGGTCTGGGCATCTTTACAATCAGTGGGGAAGGAGGCACCACCTGAGGACAATTCATCCCACCCACCTCAGGGTGCAGAGAAATGCTCACAGGACAGTCCTGTGTCTCCCCACTGATTACTGAAGAAGGCTGTACCCCAACTTTCTTGTGATGCCTCAAGTTAAATGCCATGAAACCTGCCCTAGGTGTAACATCACAGGTGGAAGTATGTTGCTGAAGGTATAACATCTGGATTTCCTGATTGTTCTGTTCGAGCTCATGCACTTTAATATTGCATTTGATTAGATTTTGTAGATAACGTTTATATCTTCTTGTTTTGCCTTTTTCCTCTGAAAAAAGAGTATATAGGAATTTGCATATGTTTTTCCTGTTGCTCTCCTTGGTGCTCATGTCTCTAATCCTACCTGTTTAGCTGTTACAAAGTGTTACATTTATTCTCTGCCTAATTTGGCATCAGAAGAAAATGACCAGATGATCTATGTGCACACTACGGTCTGGGTTTAGTTCCAGGAAAACGGTGAAGCATAGACACACGATGCGCCTCACTTGAGCTCTGGAGAGACCACTTTGCTGAGGGAGAGTCTTGTCATAGCCGGTTCAGTCCCTTTAGTCTCTGACGAATGTGCCAGCCGTGATGCCAAACAGCACGAACTGCAGCAGTCATTTTGTCGGGGCTGGGTGGCCTGGGAGTGTTGGCTGAGGGGGTCCAATAGCCCTTGCGTTAGCTCCTCTCAGAGGAGCAAGCCCCGCAGCTGTGGGGCAGGGTAGGAGAATGATCGCAATGTTTCGGCCCTACAAGGAGGCACCTGGTCCTTGTTTTGGTGCTGGCACCTAGAAAAGGGACTAGGACGATAGCATCTTCTCACCTGGACCTCTGACGAGAAAGGGAATAGCATGGGTCACTGATGATCTGTGTTCAATCTGGAATAGGTGAGATGGAGAGGAGAGAAATGTGCACCACCACCAATGCTCGGTTCTTGCGATCCAAGAACTTTGCTTGTGGAAGCTCTGTGGTCTCTTTGGTTTGCCTGAAGTTGCCGCAATGACCTTTCTTTTTAAAGCTTTATGTTGCCTGATCTTAAGCGTTAGTTTGCGTTGTCCGGAGGACTGCAATGCACTCGTGACCAGTGAGCATGCCTGCTCCCATTCCAGTGTTTAAAATAATTTCTCCTTTCTCCCCAGTTGTTTTGAAAGCAGAAATTCAGTCCTATCACAGTGTGGAAATAGCTGGCAGATAGGGATGGTCTGTGTTAGGAGACTGATGGTGGAAGGAAACCTTTGAGGCTGCAAACCAAGCTTCAGTTCAGATAAGCACACAAACCAATATCTTGTGTTTGCAGACCTGAGACTGGAAATCTGGGCTGGGCTTTTCATTGTATTTTCAATATTACCTAAAAACACTTCTGCCCAGAACTAGGAGGTAAAGGAGCAGTTGCAGAAAAGGAAATAACAATAAGATTGTACATTTATAGGTACCTTAAGAGAAGAGCAAATTGTTGTTCAGATTTAGGACACTTACTGTGTTGGAAAAGATTTAGCTTCTTGCCTAAAAAATGACCACACCATTTGGCTGACTGGTCTGTTTTGTAATGATAGACTATTTTTTTTTTAATAATGGAAAAAGTCAACTTGGTGATAATGAAAGCAGAAAAGCTAAGAGCAGAAAATGCCTTGGGTTCTCTTACAGCACAGCTGGTGACCATCATTTTTGGTGGAACTGTCCCTCGCTATTTCTCCACAGTCACATTGTTTTGCCAAAGCTTCTTGTCCTGTGCAGCTTAATAGTAACACAATGGTGCACAGTGCACAGGCAGCACCCAGGAAAAATATTGGAAGAGGATGATTATGTTTTCCTAGCTGAAAATCATTCTTCTCTATCTCTGCATCCCTTGCTATTTTCTGCAGGGCTTGCCTGCACAGGGTAGCCATACTGATGGAAATAAAATGCTAGGAAAGAATGATCTGTTAAATTGTGCTGTGCCTGTAATAAAATCTGTATAAAAGCTGCATGAAACTAACCTGAAATCTAAAATCCATGATCGTTCTAGGCCAGATTCTCCTTCCTTTTCTCACACAGCATAGAGCTGACTTTTCTGCTAGTCCCTCCACTACCTTGCTCTTTTTTCCCTGTTCATGCCAAAGCTGCAATTTCTCCTCTGCCTTTCCATCCCCGCTTCATAAATCCCTGTCCCCTTTCTTTTTGTTTTCTGTCAAGGTTCCCAAGATGTGTTGTCTCTCTCTCTTTCAATGCTGAAGGTTGCTGTGATTGCTCCATACCTGGGCCATGCTGCTGCAGCAATGAAATTCTTTGGTATTTTGGTGGGGGGCAAGTCCAAACTCATACAATGGGTATAAAGCACCAGGGAAGAAAACTAGCTGCTGGTCAGAGTGCAGGAAAGTGATGCTGCAGGTACAGGGAATCCAAAACTAGTTGAATAAGCTGAGCACCTAGATACACACTGAAACCAGGACAAAGTCAAAGACACTGGGACAGTGCTGCTAAAAGCAGAACATCTGTAATTAAAAGGAAAGCACTTTCACTCTCAGGTTTCCAAAGGTTAAATAATAGAGATGCATGGGGAATGCAAACCCCATTTTTTGGATGTAAATTTGTTTCATTTCCATTAGGGATGACAACTGAAATTTTTAGAGCCCTTGTGTGAAGGAAATTCAGTTAAAAAAACAAACCAAAAACCCCACCCAAAAGAAAAAGTTCCCTTTGAATGGATTATATGAACTGAAGTGAAATATATTCCAAACAAAATGCTGCCTGGGGGGGTGGGGATGGAAAAAACACATTTTGATCTGCAAATGTTGAAAGACCATGGTTCAATGTTGTTAGAAGGTTCCTACCCCTTTTTTCCATCCAAAGCAAGATTATATGCAGTTCACGTAGTTTCACAAAGCATTTTCTTTTCTCTGAAACTGCATTTGATGATAGTAATAGTTTAAATGTTTCTTAGACTAATCTAGTGATTAGCAAAGACAAGTTTGATTTTAAAAAATAAAAAAAAATCAGCAGTTTCCCTTCAAGCATTTAATAATTGAGGACATGATTAATACAATTCTTTTGCTTTTGGTACTCAGCTTCCTTTTGCTGCCAAAGGAAAGCTCTGTGTAGCTCGAAAAATGAACTAAATTTCGTGTGTCCTCTAACTACGAGTCTGCTGCAAAAGTTGGGGAGGGAGAAGAAAGGTAGGTCACAGAGATATAGAGAATATTGTTTTGTATGCCAGTGTTGTTTTTCCCTTGAGTATACACATGTAATAGCAGGCCAGGTGGATCAGTAGTTTATGTTTATATCTGTGTCTAATCCATCCATACAAAATTACATTTTTTCCTATAAAGGAAGGGAACATAGGTAGTGTATTTCTGTGGAGTTTAATTAACATCTGAGAATTTCCCTAGAACAATTTTTATTACTTTACAAATAAATTACAGCACTTAAAATCCCTCAGTTATTAGGAAACCTGGAAATGAACTTTTAAGAGCTTTAACCTCTCCCCAGGGCCATTAAATCCTTCAAAGTTAACTCTCATTTTCTAAACAAGAGCTCAAGTACTCTCGTCAATATTATTTTGATGAAAAAAATTACTTTTCAAAGAAATGTATTGTTTCTTTTATTAAATTTCCTATTAAAGTAGTCTGCTTTTTTAATTTTTAAAGTTTCCCTCTACTTAATCTCCCATTTGCTTGGGGGGAACTCCACTTCAAGGCCTTCACTTTTTTGGGGGGTATTGTTTTCAAAAGTCACAAGAGAAAAATATGGAGTCTGATTTTTTTTTTTTTTTTTTTTTTGTCACTTAAAAAGGTAGCAAGAAATCCCCTTTTTTAAAAGTAATCTTATGGAAATGTAACTTTCCCTGAAATATTCCCATTGCTGCTTCTCCCCTCTACTAATTTCTGCTGGATGCACTTCATCTCTGCCCTGAGCCTCAGAAATGCAGAGCCTTGGACACCTGAAGCCTGAAGGCACCATCTGAGCTTGAGTGTCACAGGGCTGGGGAGGAGAAAACCAGGAGGGACCCTGGTGAGGCTCACACCCTGCCAAGGTGCCCAGGGGCGCTTTGGGCAGCGGCAGTGCTGGGGCAGGGGTAGGATGCTGAAGGAGAAGACAACTCCCAGACAACAAATGCCAAGCAAAACTGAAGTCTGATTCCTTTACATCAGCCTTTTGTAGCTATTTATAAGCCTGCTTTATTTTGGGTCACAGAATTCTTCTTCTAGGAGTTCTGTTAGTTTTCTTCTGTTGTTATAGTGATGTTTTCTTTCGAGTGACAGAAGACCTTTCTGAACGCAACCGCTGCAACCTACCTGAGGAAAAAGAGAGGCTGAATTAACCTCTTTCCTACTAATATTTAAAAGCAGTGTTGCCATTGTCTACCTGGAAATAGAGGTATTGAAATATCTGTGAGGAAAAGGTTGATTTCCACGCAGCTGTGACCTGGCAAGTAATGGGGCTTTTGTGTAAAAGTTCATTCTTGCTAGATTTCTAGCCTTGATTTTCACACTGATGATGTTTAGGTAGATCTCCAAATCTGCGAGCACTTATCTAAAGAAAATCTGGGAGCTTAATGAGATCTGACCCATAGTTATTTATAATCATTATTATAACCCCTTTCTTCAAAACAAAAAAAACCAGCACAAAAGTATTAAATCAATTTGTGCCATCCCCAGCCGGACAAGGAGATTAGTTTCTTCATTCTGGAGCAGGCAGTCCTTTATTACAACCCTAAGCAGTTACTTGTCTCACAAAATCTAAATTAATTACACTCAAATTTGTCCCTACCCTAAACTGGCCTCAAAATGAAATTGAAAACACGGAGTGTGAAATTGCCCGATGCTGCTGCTTTAGATCTGCGTGTCATTCCCCAGTAACTGCAGGACAGAGAGAAACAATTCTTTCCAGGGAATCTCTTCTTCTCTTTGCTTTTTATTTGCTTCATTAACCAAGTTTGGAGGGGATGGATTATGAAGGAAGTTAAGGGAATTACGTATACACAGGCTGGAAAAAAACAGGATACAGAAAAAGATATAATTGTTGTCTGTGAGTCTGTTAAAGGTCTGGAGGAACTGATACATGAAGAAAGACTGAAACAGCTATATGTACGTATTGTAGGTTGGCTGAACAATGAGTCAGGGTATGATTAATATATGTAGTGAATAGAGGTAAACTAAGATTAGAGAAAATAATGCTTGGTGTAGCTGCCAGAAGTAGGAGCGGCAGGATAAAGTTGAGAAAAGATATTAAATGATATATTATGGTTTGTTAAATGATAATATTAAATGTTACATATGTGCATCAAAAAAAAAGTTCAGTCACTGAGGTTTTTTTAGGATGTGCTCTAGCCTCCTTAGGGAAGAGCATGGAAACCATGTTGCTGCAGCTGTTTTGAAGCAGGACTGAACTAAGGGCTGGACAATGTGTTATAGCTACAGTGGAAGAGAAATGGGATGGGCAAGATGAGAGACAGACAAGGATACTTCTTCTGGATTGTGGAGGGGGAGTGGGGGGAAGAGTAAGTTCTGAGACTGTGTTGTGGTTTACCCCCAGCCAGCAACTAAGCACCACGCAGCCGCTCACTCACTCCCCCCCATGCAGTGGGATGGGGGAGAAAATCGGGAAAAGAAGTAAAACTCCTGGGTTGAGATAAGAACGGTTTAATAGAACAGAAAAGAAGAAACTAATAATGATAACACTAATAAAATGATAACAGTAGTAATAAAAGGATTGGAAAGTACAAATGATGCACAGGGCAATTGCTCACCACCCACCGACCGACACCCCGCCAGTCCCCGAGCCCAGTTCCTATACTAGACGTGACGTCGCATGGTATGGAATACACCGTTGGCCACTTTGGGTCAGGTGCCCTGGCTGTGTCCTGTGCCAACTTCTTGGGCCCCTCCAGCTCTCTCGCTGGCTGGGCATGAGAAGCTGAAAAATCCTTGACTTTAGACTAAACACTACTTAGCAACAACTGAAAACATCAGTTTTATCAACATTCTTTGCATACTGAACTCAAAACATAGCACTGTACCAGCTACTAGGAAGGCAGTTAACTCTATCCCAGCTGAAACCAGGACAGAGTGACTGGAAAAAAATACCCTAAAGGGTCTGTCAAGGCAATTTTTCTCTGTGCTTTGGAAATAGCTTCTAGCTGTGTATCTGTGAGGTTCCTGATAATAACGATATATGTTTCAGAGGAGGCGGGGGTGAGAAGGAATCAAGGACATGGGGAGTCTAAAGGTGGGCAGGGAAAGAGCAAAAAAGGCAGGTACACGAGGAAGACTGATCTAAAGGGTGCCAGCAGAATCAAGCAGGTCTAGTAGACCCAAGTCCTCACTGCAGCTCTGCTGTAAAACATGACTTTAAGACAGTTGCTGAACTTCTGCCTACAGCAATTTGCCCCTTGCAAGAAGACCATAACAGTGTTTTTGTAAAGTACTTTGAGCTCTACAAAAGGCAAATGCTACCTAATTGCTAGGGAGCAATTAATGGATTTTTCTAGCTGAAGTAAATACAATGCTTGATATGAAAATCTGGACTCCAGGAGGAGAAGCTGTAACCCCCATTAGAGGTGGCTTGAATAGCTGCGGCATGCAGGAGAACTTTCTGTATGCAGAGTTGATAGTACCGTCTATTGTAAGCTTGCCCAGCATTCCCCATTATAACATCCTCTTGGGGGTTTCCTGTAACTTTGCCAGACTATGACTGTTTGAGCAAAGTTTCCTATGCCAGGTGTATGCCTCAAGCTGATTGATTTATTTCGCTATTTATTTGGAAAATAAAACGGCGCTCTCTGCAAATGTGGCACAGGGAGAGACATGATTCACCTGTGTTGCAAGTGCTGGCATGTTTTCCTCCAAAGGCTCTGCCTGACCACCACAGGTCCTCAGAGCAAAGGCACAGGTCTGGAGGGGGCGTCTTGCAGGGGAGGACTTTTAACCAGAAATGTGCTTTTGCTACCGCTGCATAGGTTGTCCCAAGTTTGGCCTTGTTATAAGCATGAGAAACTCTACGTGCAGCAGAGTCTTTTTAGAGGTTTGCCACCTATCTTGAAAAGATCTTGTCCTTGCAAACTGTGCTTCAAACCTGCACCTGGACTTGGGGGCTGCACGGGCCGTGCTGGGGCTGGAGCTCTCCTGTGGGGTCCTGGTGGGATCCAGCCAGGAGAAAACGCACTGTGCAGCAGGGTATCTGGGCTGGAACATGGGTGATGGGGGGGCACAGGGGGTGTGATGAGGAGCTAGTGCAGGGGTGTTGCATGTGGAAGAGACTCTGAAACAAGGAGATGGGCGGGGGGCTGGAAAAAGGTGGGAAGCAGGAGATGGGGAATAGGAAAAGGCACAGAGGGAGAGGAAAGAGGAGGAGACGTGCCTGCCCAGGCGATGCCGCCTGCGCGGGTGATGCTGCTTGGCTGGCCGCAGGAGCAAGAGGTGGGGAGCGGGGGGGTGGCGGAACTGCTGAGCAAACAGGCCGTGGGTGTGCAACACGAGTGGAAAGCCTGTTGGGTGGAAACTGGGCAAGGAGAGCACGCCTGGGCCGAGGCAGGGCAGTGGGACTGGGCTGTGGTGCTTCCCCTGTGAGCGCTGCCTCCCGCTCCGGTCGGACAGAAATATTCCCTCCCTGCTCTGCACTGAGCCACAAAGGGAGTCAGAAGTGGCTCCGTGGGGGGGACGGGAACGCTGGCATCTGTGCTCCCCCCTGGGGGGAAGGCCAGTGGGTCTCCCAAAGCGTGCCTGGGGCTGGCTCGGCTGTGCCCCCTCTTTTCCAGCACACCCTGTGCCGGGGCCCCAGGCCTGGTGGGGAGAGGGAAGAGCTCCTGGGAGGAGGGGGCAAGCCCCCCACAGGCTCCACTAGCTGCCTGGCTTGGGCAGGGTGGTCACCACCAAGCCTCTGTGCTGGAGGGGACAGGCAGACGCCGTTAGGAGGATGCTCTGTGATGGAGCTGCTGGCTCCTCCAGGTGTGTGCTCGTGCAGCGCAGCGCTTTGTCCTGGCTCCTGCTCGGGCACTCGATTTGCTGCTCGCTTTCTGCAGAGGCAGAGCTAGAGCTGTACCCTTAAGCCCCCCCGGGCAGCAGTATGGAGGTTTGGGATGAAGAGCCGCACAGCGTGGCTGGGCCACCGGGCTGGGCAATGTGTCCACGGGGCTGCCAGCCTTGCTGGGTCTCAAATCCTGCTCCCCTTCCCCTCCTCTCTCTTCTCCCACTTCCCTTTCACCCCCTCCTGCCTGTCACTCTACCCATTTCTTAATTGTTGTTTGCACTGTGCTTTGAAAATGCAGCGTACTGAGTAAAGGTTAAGTGTTTTTATTATTATTATTTCTCCTTTTTCATTTGCATCCCTCACCCTCTCTGCTCTCACTATTGTGGCTTCCAGAGAGAACGTGTGGGCTTACATTATTTATAGCTGTGTGAGAGTAATTACAGAAATGATTTAATTACTCAGTTAATACTGTTCTCCACATCACCAGCTTGACAGGCTGGTGATCCTCTTACCACAGCCGAACATGCAGTCTAGTGTTGTCTATACCACGTCATGGACGAGCGGGTAAGGGGACGTGAAGCTTGGGGAAGGGTTCGTAACAGCCTCGCACATCGCTGGTTATTCCTGCTGGGCTAAGGGACGAGGCCGCTGAGCCCATGGGGACCTGGCCAGGAGCAACGTGTGGTGTCACCTCAGCTGGGGCAGAGCTGCCCATGAGATGTGGTGTGCGGTGAGGATTTGTGGCTCCCGGCTGATGGAGGCTGCCTCCAACACAAACCTGCTTGAGCTGAAGTGTCAATGTTTGGTGTGCTGCATTAACCAGTTCTTCACATCTATCAAAGGTCAGAGATCTGAGAGGGTTTTATTGTCTTAACTTCTATTTAAGCCTACCAAATCATAGGGCTCACACACCCTGCATGGGGCTGAGTGCAAGGTAAAATTACTATCGCCAGAAATGTTCTTCCTTGCAAGTGGCCGCACGTAGCTCTGACCATCTTGAAATAAATGAATTTTCCCTCCAAAGGGGATGGCCTCCTCTTGCTGAGACTCCCCCCATTGGAAATACAGTGTTTCCATCACTTCCAGTTCAGGAAGGCTTGTGGGGAGCAGGGAATTTCCTGTTGCTGGTGCAGTATGGAAGGAGGTTGAGAGGGAAGAGTACATGCTTTCCTTCAGGGGATGCAGTGAGCCGATGGTTACCAATACCTTTTAGCTATCTACTAGAGACAGTTAAAAAAAAAGGCAACCCACAAATGACCTAGTGAGCTCGGGAGAAACGTAAGGAAGATGATCCTCTTCTGAAGGTACTGTAGATAAAAAGGAGGAGTCAATGGATTCTTAACAAAGGAGGCAGTCGCTCGGGAAGTGGAGAGAGAGGCTCTTGTGGGATAATGGCGCATTTGTCAGATAACAGTGAATGGAGAGAGCATCTCTCAGA
Organism: Haliaeetus leucocephalus; assembly: GCF_000737465.1. Classification (NCBI taxonomy): domain Eukaryota; kingdom Metazoa; phylum Chordata; class Aves; order Accipitriformes; family Accipitridae; genus Haliaeetus; species Haliaeetus leucocephalus. The sequence goes on along the minus strand of NW_010972632.1, from coordinate 466,487 downwards.
AGTGCCTGCCTTCCATGCCTCCTAGTTGCTGGCTCCATGTGGGCTCTGTCACGGCCCAGGCTGTGGGCCAGGCTCAGCCTGTTCCTCGGTGTGCAGGGCTGAGTGGGCATTGGGAGGGTTGGGAATTGGTAGCCTTGGGGCTGGTGGAGTGGGACACCTTTTCCATGCAGCACTGCCTGCCAAGCTGCCAGGTGCAGGACACCTGGTATCTGAATGGGCTCTGCCTACCTCCCAGGAAGTGGTGGTAGTTGAAGAAGTAGGCTAAGGTGTTTTGAGTGTGAACAGTGATTATAGGTGCCTTTTTTTTTTTTTTTTTTTTTTGACATCCAACATGAGACAGGTTAAGGCAGCCCAAATTTGAAAAAATGCTGGGCATGTCCACTGTCTGAAACTTGGGCCTTTCATGTTGTATCTCTGAATGGACACCCAGAGTCCCTCATCGCTTTTGCAAATCCACACTAGAGGGTTTTTCTTTTTTTTTTTTTTTTTTACCCCTATCTGGCACACTTGAAAGTGAATTTTATGACCTGACATTGGAACAGCTTGTTGAGAAGACAGAGTAAGTGGAAGGGCGATGGAACAAGTAATTTTGTCAGCTCCCATATGAATGAATCCTGTTTTCAGTGGATTCACATCTCATGGTTAATTGACTCTTTAACTGAATTATATACTAAGACTGTAATGTGAGCTCAGCCCTTAGTAGACACCAGAGAGTCCACAGAGGAGAGAACTTGAGCTGGGTGAAGAGATTTCAGAAGAGCTGAACTCATCCTTCCCCCAATGGTGAGGACCAGGAGCATTAAAAGGATCTCATTTCTCTACCCTCTGCCTTGTTTCAACTAGAAGATGTCCAGTCCAAATAAGTGGGTGTGCCCATAGCAGCTTCAATTTTTCAGGACCTGGCTACACCTCCTCCCTACAATAATCCCATTTCCCCCCGGTCTCATATTGCCTCTCTCCCAGTTTCCACTGTCTTTTATACCTGCTGGCTGGGCAAAAGAGAGATGTACTGTGGTGCCCGGGGGGTTCTGTATATAGGGGCTGCCCACTACAGGCATGCTGCCAGGTTAGGATGAAGTTTATTTGACTGCCTAGTGAGCCTTTGTCTGTGAGTGGGTGAATCATACACACTGCTGTGGGGCCAGACAAAGGCTTTGGGACTGCATGCAGTTGCAGGCTGTATTTTGTATAGTACCGTAATAATTTAATTCTCCTTGAGTCCTCTGCCCCTTTGTCAAATCAAGTGGAAATTGGCTAGCAGGTTCAGGAGTTACTGGGAAGCCTGACTCATGTAAGCACAAACACACACGCCAAGTTTGCTAGAGCTTCATTTCCTAGAGAAAATAAGCTAAAAATGCACACACAAGGTGGGCAAAGCCCTGCATCGGAGTGTCTCGGGAGCTGTGATTTCTGCACAAGTGACCCATGCACAGCATGGCCCCAACACGCTTGCAGCGTGCTCACCCTCCCTGCCACGCGTTCCCACGGTGACTCACGCTGATTCACCCCAGCATGGTCCCGCTCTGTGATTCGCGTAGACAAGCATGTAATGCAAGCGGCACTGTCTCTCGGGGCTGGACGTTCAATTCACACTTGTGCTCAGCACACATGTGTGCACTCTGTGACTCATGCTATCGCACCGCGGTGGCTTGGATTGCAGCAGCAAATGAGACATAGTCATGAACAGACACTTGCTCAGCGTCGCGTGCTCCTATCGGTTAGCTTTTGAAGGAGAACATGGTGCAAGGCTTGGAGATTTTAATATTTCTATCCAAAACCAGACCTCTTGAGAAAAGAAATTAGTCTGATGACAGCAGCAGTAATTGGATTATTCTGTTAGTATCCTCTGTGGAAGAGGAGGGCACGTGCCTTTAACTATATTTTCAATGCAAAGACTTAAAAATTGCACTTAAAATGTGAATTGCACCTTGGTTTTCTTCATAACTGACAAGCAGACATCTGTTTTCTGCCCCACTTTTTTCTGCCTTTGGGCTGGCTGAGCTTTCTGTCTAGCCTTATTCATAGCCTTGTGGTAAGGCTACAACAAACTGTGGTGGTTTGGGTTCTTCAAGTGGCACTGAAGGAGATCAGGGCGTGCTCTAACCAGTGGGTGCCTTGGGTGGGCTGAGGAGGAGCCAGCCTGAAGGTGAAAATAAGGGAGTACGTATCTCTTGTTCTACAGGAGGGGGTGTGCTGAAAGGGCTAAACCCCTGGGAAGGGGAGAGATGGGAAGGTCTGAAAGGCGTAATGAGATGAAGAGTGGGGCAGGGAAGTGCACAGCGAACTTTGGACGTGTCTCTGAGTAGCAAGTCCTCCTCGGGTCTATGGGCTAATCTCCTGCAGTTGCAGTCTGAACACCAAAATAATTTATAATGGGGCTGACAAAGTTTGGAGTATGTGCCTGCCTGCAGGAGACAACGCTGCTGAGGTGGAAGGAGATGGGAAGGAACTGGACAGAAGATGAACCAGCCAACCTTCTCCTTCTGCTAGTTTCAGTCACCTGACAGACTCCCCAAAATCGTGTGGCCTCCCTCTCTTTTGTTTTAAAAGTCTCTGATTATCTTTTGATAAACTTTTGCTTATTTGGAATCTGCCAGATGAGTTTTGCTGGTCTTTGGGCACATCCAAATGTTTGATACAGCCATTACCTGGCCAGAGATGTAATTTTTTTTGCTAGTCAGTTGGTTCCTTAATTTAGATTTAATAAGTCACTTTGTGCTCCATTAATTAGGCCTTCATGCAAAATGTTTAATGCCAAAGTGTGCTCGCCTGCAGATGGTGGAACAGCTTCATTTAGGTAATGGCTGGAGACCTCACCAGGCTGCGCCGTTCCTTGTGCCCATGGTCCATTCTCCCCCAATGAGCCATGCTGCCGTTAACCTTCGCTGTCTCCATGTCCTGGTGTGAGGCCACGGGGCTCATCTTCACCAGGGCTTGTCCCAGCCGTTCTCTCTGTCTGATCCCTCTGCCCTTGCCTGAGCTCCCTGGGAAGATTTTATGCTCACATGCGGATTTTAAGTTTCATCTGCTTAATTGTTATAAACTGAAGCTGTGGCTGGCAGCTTTCTCACCAGAGGCAAAACGGGCTGGCAAAAACATGCTGTGATACTGACCACCGGGAGGAGAAGCGGAGGTTGTGAGTGGTATTTGTCTCCTGCTGTGCTTAGGGCCACATTTCTATCCTACAGTGTTGGTCGCTGGTCACTGTACTGGTCCAGCAGTGTGTTGCTCTACTCTATGTCTTTGAGATGTGCCTGTAACAATACCCAGTAATATACAATACAAGCTGTGGGGAAGCATTTTGTGCTTCCAGAGTGCCAGTAGCCAGCCAGCAGCTCCTGCCGTGCCACTGCTATAAGATACACAAATCTCTCAAATCATACATTGATGGCTTTTTTTCTGGTAGTAGAGGAGTGAGTTTAGTTTTTCCATTTACTCCTCTCCTGGTCTAGTCTAGACTGCAATACTAGGAAAAGGATTTTCTTGCTTGGCATGTTTGGGTTTCTGTGGCCAGGGAGAAGTGGTTTTGTACAGGAACAGGTACAGCGTGTGGAAGACATGTGGCTGTGTCTCTGTGTAACCGTGCCTGTGCAGAAGCATGTCCTGTCCTCCCTCACACTGCATGTGTCCCTGCTGTCAAGGAATCCTTTTGGCCAAACATTTTGCTGCTATTTGATGAATAAATTGGATAGGGAAATGAGGTGACACGAGTAGATTAGACATGAGGTGAGAAGGATGTTGTTGTGACAATCAATTTACCTCTTTGCACTTAGGAATCTGTAGGGGATGGTCCTCTGGGAACTCATCCCGTGGGATTTATTCCTTCAGTTACAAGGAGGAAGCCTCCAGAGGATGAAGTCATATTCTGATATTCCTTTCTTGCAGCTTACCTGGCCTTATTATTCTTTGTACTGGTCCACCTCCATGTGCTAGCACCCTTTGAGGGGCAGCCCCTGCAGAACGGGTGGGACTTCTTGTGGGGGCTGAGAAAAGGTGGCAGAACTGTGCCAGGGGTAAGAAAAGGACGAGGCGACCTGCTGAATGGGATGTTCAACAAGAGGCAGCAGTGCGGAGGAAGGGCTTAGGGTACCCCAAGAGTGAGGGTGGAAGGAGGTGAGGGTGTGGGAAGAGGAGGTTTGACGTGATGTTCGGAGCAATTCATAGACTAAAGCAGGCAGAAAGGTCTCCGGGTGAGATCAGATAATTAATTAACGACTGCAGGGATTCATCTTCCTCTCTCAGCCAGCAATAGATGCATTGTGTGACTTCTAGTGAGTGTCTCTCCTGCTGCTTCGCTCACTTACCCCATGGCCAGACATGCTCAGCAGCCCTCAGCTCTCTTGCAGACATCCCGTATGTGCCTTCTCAAGCCCACAGACCAGAAGCTGGAGCTGCTGGTGGCTACTCTCACCCTGTATTTTGTTGCCACCTCCTTGGTGATGTGTACTGCCACCCTGCACTGTGCCCATGTGGTTTGCCATGCGTTCCCAGTTTCAGCCTTTTCCTGGGAGGTCTTTGTAGGGGACTTTAAAGCAAGGAATGGGGGCTCCAGTTGCCTTTTCTCCCCCCCGTGGCCCAGAAGGGAGGATCTGGCCCCACTGCTGGTGAGCACCAGGCTGGGGAGGGAAGGCAGTGCAGTGAGGAAGGAGTGACTCATTCTCCAGAAACGAAGTAAATGCACAAAAATGTGTCTGCACCTAAAGATGGGGAAAAAAATACAACTTAAGACTGAAAAGGTTCACTTCAGTTGCCAGAGTAGCCCCAGAGGAAAACGCTTTGTTGCCAAATACTTTCTCTTCCACAGCCCCATTATTTTTTTCCCCTTAGTATTTTCACTTAATGGTTGAATCGTTTAACACCACATACAAAGTCGGATCTGGCCGCTCTGGGGCGATTCTGGGTTGCCATGGCAATGAGGCCTGTCTCTCCAAATTAGGACATTTTTCCTGCTGCCTTTTCTATGTGAGGCTTCCTCTCATCTCTTTTTCTCTTACTCTCCCTTGATGTCTGAAGTGCTGAGCGCTGCCTCCTCTCTCGCACGCTCCCTGAAAGGGATCAGACTTTGCCCGTCTGAATTAGTTCCTCTGAAGCCCATGCCAGCTTGGCGTGTGCCGGCTCTGCGAGGACCAGCTTTTTGCTCCTCAACGAACCTGCTGCAGAATCAGGGTGAGGAGGGGTAGGAGAGGCGTAAAGGCGGTGAGGTTAGCGGGGGATGGCAGTGTGTGACCGTGGCATGCTTATTCCCTGCTTGGTACAGCATTGCCTCATCTCTGCCTGGGTGCTGCTGGGGCTGTCTGGAGCTGGGTGCTGGGGTGAGAGCTGCTTAGCTTAAAATATATTTTAGGACTAGGAAAGCTAGTGGAATAAACCTGGGGCGAACATAAATGTGCTGGCATGCAAAAACCTGTTGGACAGCCTTGGGTCCCTGAGGTGCCATCCTCTATGGGGCAGGCACCTGCAGCGAGACCATAGGAGTCATCTGTCTCCTTGGGGCATTGTGCTGCTGGGCCTTGTCCCCTGGATACGCTGAGCTGTGCCTGGTGTGTGTCAATGCGCTGAAGCAGACAAGTGGCTTTACACCACTTCTGCACCTGTATATTCCCCTTGCTGGCTTGGGATTTGGCGTGAGTCAGACCCACCTCAGTTTATTCTGGCTGCTGACAGACTCCCAGGGCCCCTGCGGCAGCTGGGATTAGTCTGACACAGGGATGCCCCCAGCCAAACTGTCTTCCCTGGGCTATGCCTCCAACCCCAGGGAGTAGGCACAGGAAACACTAGAAACTCACAGAAATGGAGGCATGCCCATGGTGGGCAGGTCCGGGTAGCTGAGTAATGTCAGGGGCTGGGAGCAGATCCGCTGTCCCAGAGGAGTTTCATCACAACAGCATGAGGTGATGTGTGGCAGAGCAGTATGGTCCAGCATTTTCTACCCATCAGAGCAGAAATGAAAAGGTGATGTGATGAGGTTTCCTTGCTTATTCTTCCCCCGGCCAAATGGGCTACTACCCCAAGACCAGTTTTTAACCTTGTGGTATATTTTGGTCTTTCATGTATAGCAGAGGGCAGAAAACTAAAGGAGGGCAAAAATAATGGATTGTGAATGTTTGGAGTGGAGATGAAGGTGTAGATTTTAGTTGAGAAGGTGATTGGCCTCAAAGCCCGTTCCTTCCTGGCCATGGTACAGCGTTGCTGTTTTTCATAAAAGATGCTCTGGAGCTGGGGGCGGTTGGCTGTGAAGAGCGTTAGCAGAGTGATGTGCCATGGCTGAAGTCCTCGGGCTCAATCCCAGGTGCTCTGCACCTTTGGCTGCCGTGGGACGGCAGTAATGTCCCGCTGGACTGATGGGGTGATCAGGCACACTCCTTTTCTCCAGGAAGCTAAAAGTCTTGATTCTGTTTAATGATGCAGCATTTAAATGGAAAGAGGTGGGTGGACTTGTAAATTGGTTTGACCCATAGTGGTAGGGACTTTGCTGTACTGTCCCAGTAGGCTTAAAGGTGTCCAGTAAATGTTAATTTAGAATCTTTTCATAACAGTGTGTGAACTGGTTTAGATCAAAAGCTGATTTAGCCCAGTATTCTGCATCCAAGAGCAACTGATAGAGGATCAATTAGTGATACTTCCTCAGAATATTCTCCAAGCATCCCATGAGTTATGGCTCAGGACTTTCTAAGCTAGTCACTGTATCTTGTATTTAGTAGTGCTGGATGGGTTTTTCTTCCATACGCTTACCCACATGCACGTTATTGGCATTTGTGAACCCATGCACATTTTTAGCATCCAAGAGACAAGGAGTTTCACCACTTAACTGCTCATGGGGTGAAGAAGTTCTTCGTTGTTGGAAACTTGCCACTTGGCATTCTCATTTGATATCTCCTCATTGTTTTACTGGAAAAAAGTAGCTAACAGTTATTCCCTCTTCACCTTCTCTATCTAGCCCCTGATCTTAGAAGTCCTTGCCATATTCCCCCCTAGCTGTCACTTTTCTGCAGGAGAATTGTAATTTATTTAGTTGATTCTCGGGAAGACCTTTCCAATTGTGTCATCCATCCTCATACCTTTTTTGCCTCTTCTCCATCCCTTTGGGGAAGGAATTCAACACAGAATCTCCAGTGGAAACAGGGAAGATCTGTAGACCATGGGTATTGCTTGCAGTGTCTGACTGAGCTGGCCCTGCCACAGATAAAACATGCTCTGTGCTGTCCTGAGGGATTGTTTTTGGCTCTGCCCTCTGAGATGTGGGTAAGAGGTGTAGGTGCCCATCGCTGTTTGAAGGGCAGTTACAAAGACAATGGAGCCAAACTGTTCTTGGTAGTGCCACACAGTGTAATGAGTGGCCATGGTAGCTCTGTGGACATCAGGAAAAAAATTTTCAGTAAAAGAGGGTAGTACTCAGTGCTGGAACAAGGGCCCTGAGGTCAGCCACAGCTGATTGGATCTAGTGTTGGTGATGGTCTAATTGCGAGGGGATCCTTCAAGGCCCCATCCTGCCAGCATTTTTGTGATGCTGTGAAGTGGCATTAAGATGCTCCAGAAGTGATACCTCTGGGTCTGAGGTGCAGAAATGTTCTAGAATTGCCCTCATGGTACAAAAACTCTTTGTGACTTTTTTCTCCTGCAATTTCAGTTTACACTGGCATTGATCTATTAGGTTTTTGTCCCTTTGCTGCATCCCTCTAGCAAGCACGCTGCAAGCTTTTGGGCTGCAATGCTGAGCAGGTGGGTGTTTAGCACTCTCTGACCCAGGAGCAGATCCTGCATCCCTGGGAAGCTGCAACGTGCTGAATAGCTGCTGTAGAAGTGCCCTGATGTTACCATCAGCCTCCTGTCTGTGGCACGGCAGTGCTGCTTGCTCAGATGCGCAGGATGCTCGAGCAGGCCCCTGCTAGCAGGGAGCAAGGTGTGGGGCATGGCTTGGAGCGAGCTTGGTTTGCTGAGCAGAGCAGCAGCTGGGTCGCAGTGGGGGATGCAGCAGAGCTCTTGCAGAAACAACTTACACCCGAATCATTGCATGCCTGGGAAAGGGAAAAGCCAATTAAAACAACAATTAAAAAGAACAGAGCAAAGCTCCTAAGACTTCCCATAATTGCAACAGATGTATCTGAAGCTTCCTCAGGTGATGACCAGGTTTTAGTGGTGCAAAAGATGGCTGAAAACGTAGATGTGCTGGGATGTGGAGGTGGGATGCTTCCCAAACACCAATTCTGCTTCCTGAACTTTCAGTACTTTCTTCTTCTAGTTGTTCCTGAGATATCGTGAAACTTGTCTTTCTTGTAATGCTATTTATTCAGCTGCTTGCCCTGTCTGGAATGCCAAGATAGCTTCAGCAGTTAGAATGTGCAGTATTTAAAGGCTGAATTTCTGGGCTCCTTATTTTATGTCTGCCATGACCCTAACTGTTTCAGGCCCCAGCATCTTCATTGTTGTGCTGCTCTCATATCTTCGTGATTTAGAGAATATTAAGATTGAAAATGAATGGGGAACAGGAAAAAGTACCTGGACTTAACAAAATAGCGGTGGGGTATGTGTGTCTGGGAGAGGTTACTGTGAAAATAATTTGTTCTGAAAGGGTATGGGGCTTGCAGAATGGAGGGGACTTCAAAAGCTTTGTTTAACATTAATAATGCTACATTATACATGTAAATGCCATTATTAAAGGCTTCTGGGTGTTTCAGCGAAAATAATTAGAAGGAAGACTTTGGGGCAACTTGTGTAAATCAAACCAAGAGAATGAGCTGATGGCAAGAATGAATAATTATTCCCTTGCCCCCTACTGCAACCCTGCCTTAATTTCTACTGCATCCTTTCCCCTGGTTTAGAACAAACAAATAGCCCCAGAACAAAACAAGAATACTCGGTGCTCTGAGCATCATCTGGAAAGAGGGAACTGAAATTCTTTCTCTGAGTGGCTGGGAGAATTGAGGAACGACTAAGGGAAAAGCAACATGAGGAAACTCTCAGGCCTCCCTAGAAGTGCAAAGAATTTAAATCAGCGCTTGTAAAATGCAATGATGAATAAGACAGGTAGGGAAAATTCTTGCATGTAATACCCAAGTACTTGAAGTTTTTGCCGGAGGGGGACATTTTCACCCCCTTGCTTTCCTTGAGAAACAATTCCCTTTAAATTGGATTGAAAAATGCAAGATAACTCTTTATGTGTGGATTACTGCTACAGGATGACTGCCAAAACAGTCAACGACAGTGAACAAAATAGGAAATATAATTATTGCTGCAATTTCAGATCACAGAGAAAGAATTGTAGCCGCCTCTAGGAAAAACAGAGATGTAGCATTTGAAGGAAACAAAATTTTAGTTTTCCCAGCCATGGAGTCCCACAGGAGAGAGCTCGTGGGGACGAAGAGAGCTTTCAAAAAAAGATGAAGTTGAGACTGCAATCCAGTATGTGTGTGCAACATCCACACGCTTCTGTGCGACAGAAAACATACAGGGACGGCACACTTGGATTCTGTGTGCTGATAGAATGTGTCTCCAGATCCTCGGCAGATCCTTACGGACTCCAGTGAGGCTCTTCATAGGCACGGCAGAAGCCGCTATGCAGTCAGCAGTGGGCTCAGAGCCCAAAGCAGCTAAATGCTGCTAACCAAAACGAGGGAGGGAACCAGAGCCTTTGGATGGAGATGAAGGGAAACAGCGAAAATTAGAGTCCACTTATGAGATCCTTTCTCAAAAGCTCATGCTTATCATTTGTCATTTTAACTGTGATTGGCATTTTAAGGGGCATATTCTACTTTGTTCTTTCTTTGGGGACAGGCACTTAAAGTATCTGGAGATTATAGAATGTGAATAGCATATGAATATATGCTCGGCATACTGGTGTATACAAAATGTTTCTAAATGTGTAGCAGAGCTGCCTGAAAGGTTTTCCAGTGGAACAATTTTCTGCTGGAAAATGTTGATTCTACAGTATTGAAAAGTCCCCTGGGAATGTGTCAGGCCTGTCACAACTGTGGATGGAGATGAGGCAGGTTGGTCAGTCTGCAGAGAGGCCGTGTGGCTCTTCCAGATCTCTCGCCTGCCAGCTGAGTAGATGACAGGCTGAACAAAAAAAAAAAAAATCTTTTTGTGATGTCCCAAAATGGAGTTTTTCAAGTATTTTTTGTAAATTAAGTAAAATATTTGACTTTTCATACATGATAATGGGAGAACTTTTTGCCCTCCGACTACAAACAAAAGAGCAATTCTGTTTTCTTGCCAGCTTAAGAAATGCAGTGCAATTACCCACATGTGCCCCTTCAGACAAAATCCACTGCTGGAATGCCCCTCAAGCTACTCTGGTGCCTTTATCATCAGCAAAAGCCCAAAATATGCAGTGCCCATCGCTATCAAAACTCTCTTGATACTGGTAGTCTGCAGCCTTCTCGGCCTCATGCCCCCATCACCACCCACTGCACAGATGCTTCCCCATCCCGAGGACACATTTAGGTGCACGGTGTAGGGTGGGATGGGGCAAAGGAGAAGAGCTGGCTACCTACAGAAAGCATGGAAGGTGGAGGAGAGTAGCAGGAAATTAGTATGTCTAATTCCCCTGGTGCTTCTTTCTCCGCTGGGAGTCCCCCGTTTGGTCTGGGGCTTGTCTGAGCCATCTCTGCCTCCATTCACCCCCTTGCTGAGGACCCACATCCCTTCTTCTGAGGGGCAGTGGTGGCCTGTGGGGCTTGTAGGGCGAGCGAAGGGAGGAGATGTGGCAGTGGGGATTAGTAAGTGCAGGATGATACAGTCTGTGACAGCAATACTGGGGAGACAGAGGCTGTGTTAGCTAGGAGCAGTAAGGGGACATGGAGCTGAAGCTGTCAGAGAACTGGGGAAGGCGGTTGGGATGGGAGGCAGGACGGGCAGAGAAGCAAGAGATTTCTATTCTGAGGACACGCACATGGTACGTTGGAGAGGGGTTGTGCTTGGCGCTCAGTGCTGATGTTTTGTGTAACATCTTATTCTGCTGCGTTCAGTGGGAGCTTATGTGGGTCCAGTATGTCATATCTGCATACTTGTGTCTGCAAATACATCTTTGGGACAGTCTAGATAAAAAAAGGATGCTTTTTGACTTTGCTACAACATGCTGCTGTCTGGGCCTAGAGTATCTAAACCACACCGATGAAAAAGTTCTATCCTTTTCCCATATAAGTCTGTGTTCTTCTCTCCAGGTCCCATTGAGTAGCATGGTGCATAGGTGTCCTGATTTTGGCTGGGACTGAGTTAATTTTCTTCCTAGTAGCTGGTATAGTGTTGTGTTTTGGATTTGGTATGACAATAATGTTGATAACGCTCTGGTGTTTTCAGTTGTTGCTAAGTAGTGTTTATACTAAGTCAAGGATTTTTCAGCTTCTCATGCCCAGCCAGCAAGAAGGCTGGAGGGGCACAAGAAGTTGGGAGGGGACACAGGCAGGACAGCTGACCCAAACTGGCCAAGGGGGTATTCCATACTTTGTGACATCATGTCCAGTATATAAACTGGGGGGAGAGCTGGCTGGGAGCCACTGCTCGGGAACTGTCTGGGCATCGGTTGGCAAATGATGAGCAATTGGGTTGTGCATCACTTGTTTTGTATATTCTTCTTCTTCTTCTTTTCTTCCTTTTCTGTCCTGTTAAACTGTCTTTATCTCAACCCACAAGTTTTACTTTATTTCCCGATTCTTTCCCCCATCCTGCTGGGTGGGGGGGAAGTGAGCGAGTGGCTGTGTGGTACTTAGTTGCTGGCTGGGGTTAAACCACTACAGTAGGAGAGGTGCTTTGCTTGGACTCTGTTTGGTGATTGTCCAGGATGCTTATAATTTTACCTTCTGCAGTTGGACTTATCTGCAATTTGACACATTGGGTGAGCAGGGTGACCTTCGCGGATCTTCTTGGTCAGCCTGCAAAGCAATGTCAGTCCAAACTACATTGCTACGGATAATATCCAGGGATTATGGGGGTGCAGAAATGACAGCTCTGTGAGGGGCATGGCTGATAAAATAACTGAGCCAGGCATGCCTGTTAAAGGGAGTCCATTCTGCAGCTATGCGTGGGTGACTTAATCTGCTTCCAAACTTTGTAATGAGAATGGCCAATCACTCACCAATAGGATCTGCTTGTGTTTCTGAATGACCAGAAGCCCTTGGAAAATGGAGCGATCACCAAGCCTTTCCAAGAAAGGCTCAGCCACCACCAGAAGAACAGGCCATGCATGGGCAAATCCCGCACATAAGGGTGATATTGATTTGTAAAGTGTGCTTCATTTTCAGTGGCTTTTGACTAGTCACTACTGAGCTGCCTGCCCTTGCACAGAGGACACGTTCTCCAGGGCTTGCGGGGACATGCAGCTTTAAGATGCTTAGGCAGGAGCCAGCTGTAGCCAGCTGTTGTGTTAAAGGGATGCTTCCCTTACTCCTGTGGAGAGTAAGAGCCTGTGAATGGAGGCTGAATGAAGCTGGCTCCTTGGCTCTGAGCGACTGCTGGAAAGCACATGGCACCAGGAATAAAATGAGCTAAGAAAACATGCTGAGTAGAAGAACAGAGCAGATAAAAGCCTTGCCAGAGCTGAGTCTCTTTGGAAATGCAGGTGATGCAAGGGAACACTTGCATGGTAACCAACCCTAAACCTGCAAGCAAAATGAAAAATGTGGGTAGCTGGGAGCATGGGCTTTTCTCAGGGGATTTCAGCCATATGAGGTTTCATTTGGAATGGGAGTATATAAATGCTCCATTTATCCTGCAGTCAGTGCAAATTCAACCTGTGGTTTTGAACCAGAGTATTAAAAAGAAGACAAAAAACTCGAGCTTGTGAAAGTGGAAAGGGTGAAGACCCCATCTGGAAATTCTGAGAGGTTAAACTGGTCCCTGATAAAAGACTGGATGGTTGTAGAAGGGGACAAAACTCAATGAGTGTGACTGGAGAGAGAACATGAGCACAAGGCTTTCCATAGTAAATCCCAGAAGAGTACTCTGAATTTCCTGGGGGGAGGGATCACTGAGTCCAGAGAGAGCCTGGGTTTGGTGAGGAGTCTGATACGCTGCAAAAGGAGAAATCTGCAAAAAGTGCTCTGGCCACCTTCCCGCTTCAAAGTCAGCGTCCACCAAAAATGACACAGGGAACTACTGATGTTGCAGCAAGGAGCAATAACCAACACAGTGCCGACATTTGAGAAAAGGGTGTAAGAACTGCAGTGCTGTGCTTTGCTTTGCAAATGCATTCCCAATATAGTCAAAGAAGATGCCAACATCATCATTAAAACTGGGCAGCTCTTTGTAGCTGCAAAGGACAGTTTTGCAATAGCAGATGATTTTGTTGTCAGCGTCAGAGCAAGTGGGATACTTCTTGAAGGGAAGTTGCATAGGAGTATGTTAGTCTGATGCCAGAAAAAAATTACATTAGCTTTGAAATAAAAACTAATGGAAGGAGGTGATAAAGTAGGGAAATTCAGGATGTATGGGCGCAAGTTGGTCTTTTGCAGGGAAGTGGCTGAATTAAAAGTATGGCTAAAAGCCCAACAAACTTGAGAAGGAATGATCCATAATACTATCATTGTAAGGTTCAAATCAGCTAAGCTGAGGTCTCCTCAAGGTGCCACTTGAGGATATTTTCCTGGGGTGAGGGAAGCTGCCTGGCTATAGGGTAGAGTGGTAGGAGCCAAGTCAGCCCATGATTCATGACCCTAGAAAATTCCCTTTTGATTTTAAGTGGAGATTAGAGTAAATCAAAGATTTTATTCCTCTGGAAATCATCAGGTGATGAATTGAAGTGTGTAAAGCTGGACACATAGGATCTAAAAGAGTAAATAAATGTTTAAAAATAGATCATTTCTTGCTACTGCGAGGGGAGGAATTCTGATATCGAGGGTATGAAAGTTTAGATAGTGGAGATTTTGAGCTGCATTAAAACTCCATAAAGCTATTATCAGATGATCTGAGAAGCTTTGTGAGGAACTAGTACCAATGTAGTGTAAATGACATACTTCGAAGATTTGTTAATGCAGGTAGATCACAGTATCGCCAATACTGCCCCACAGACAAGGAAAAAATACCACAATCTTTGTAAGAAAAAAATCAGTGTCTCATTTAGTTTCAGCAGCCCTGGTCTTGACAGCACTTCTGTGCAGAGATGTCCAGTGAATACAAGATGAGAGACTGAAGATTATATGAAGGTAATTTAGGGATTTAAAAGGAACTTGAGAGGGGCCAAAGAGGTTTTATCCTGAGCTCAGAAGAGCAGTGATATTGAAGAGGCTGTCAAAGCTTTTCACACACATACCAAAAATGTAGGCCATGTCAAGTGAAAGAGTTAGTGGCACAAAGAAAACTGGCCCCTTGCTGCAAAGTAGCCACTGATCTTTTCTTGCTGCCTGGGGAAAAAAAAAATCACAAAAATAAAACAATTCAGTATGTACTTGTCCTAAGCTATTATTCTCACTTCCTCAAGTTAACCTTATTAGAAGATACTCTAGCTAAGTAGGTGATCATGCATACCAAATTTGTTTTTCCAGACACGGTACACCTGACTTAGTAACATCTGACTATAGGCCGGTTTAGTAGGCATGAATTTTAAGTAGTTTGCACGGATTTTGACATGTAACTGCTAGTTTTCTTCATCCATGATTTAACAGATGGGTCGAAAACCTCATTAAAATAATAAAGAACGGAGTGAAAAGGATGGGGGTTATAGTTTGATCTGTATTAAGCTCTTTTAAATCACAGCATGGCATCAACGGAGTGAGAGTTGCCTCCTGCAGGCTTTTGTTCAACAAAAAACTGGAGTCCAGAACTGGGGTCAAAGTCACTTGGGATTTGTAGTTAGTTATATGAAGGTACAAGTAAGGCAAACAAAAAGCTCAAAGCATTTGGGGTCTGAGAAGCTTCCTTTCTTCATGAAATGATATGCAGATACACGCTGGAGAAGAAAAGCTAGAGGTGGGCCTGGCGACACAGGAAAATACTCTGTTGTTGTAGGAGACTGTCAGGTCAGGTGGATGCATATGATGGAAGACAGGTGATCTTCACGCTCCGTAAGGGAATGCAACGAATCAGTCATTTTGCTCAGCAAGGCTTCAGATGAGTTACAGCCACAGCAGGTGAGAGAGATGTGGCCCTGGTCACGACGTGACTGATAGACTCAACACTGCTCCGCACATGAAGAAGAGCTGGTTCACGTGACAGCACAGGTCTCCTCAGAGAGTAACGCAATGTGCTTGTCTGAGTAGGCAGTGGACAGGTTATAAATATGCAAAATTTGGTATTATGTTGGTATTTGTGGATTGCTGTTATTCTGACAGTTGCTTGGGAAAGGAAGATGTGAGGCTCTGTGCCCTTGATGGACTCTGACCTAAGCCAGTTAGAACTGGTCCCTCTCCCATCCAGGGGCTCACTTTGCTCCATGCATGTCAGATGAGAGCTGCCATTTTTGACAGTACATAAAGCAGTTCTGTATTATTGGCTGTGGGTGATTTCCAACGCACTTTGAGCAAAGTTTTCTGGCGTATCCTGGTAACACAATATCCTTTTCCATAATTGTTCCAGAGACCAGGGTGTTGGTAAAGCAGAGGGACTAGATTTCTCTGTCTGGATATGGCTCTTCCCTCAAGACCCGTGGTGGAGGGTATAAGAAGCAGCTTTTGCCTTTTGCTCCCTGGCAGTTAGGTCTTGACTCTCACTTGCTTCTCTGGTGCTGTCCCTCTGAAATTTAGACCTCCATTTTCCTGTCCCGTTCCTGGGGGGAGAGGGTCTAAGCACTACAACTCAGAATCCTCATGATGACCAAGGCTGTTACGGACTGACCTATCAAGCTGCTGTGCGGACCTGTGGCCTCCCAGCCAGTGGAGATGGCTTGCTAATGCTCATAGGCTGTGTCTTCTTGAGATGTTAAAATGCCAGCTCCATGTGCATTGTAGTGTGCACTTCCCCAAGCAGTCGGTGGATGCAGGGAGGAAATAACACAGATCTTGCATACACCCATTGTCTGACTTCTCCCTTCATTTTATGGAGACCTTGCCATGAGTTTTTTCAGTATGAGCCATGGGTTGGGAAGCAAAAAAAAAAAACCAAAACAAACCCCCAAATCAGAAGAGAAGATTAAGGGGAGCCTGTTCTACCTTCTAACAGTTAATTAAAACCTTCACTTTTGAAAGCGGGTGTTCCAGGCAGACAAAGGAAGGTAAAAGAACCCACTGCCTGAGATTATTGGGTTTGCACCTTAGTATATTACCAGGCAAAATTTTACTTGTGCAATTTCAAGTTGAGGAATTTTAGCTGTAGGTTTTTCTACTTTTATGTGTGGAAGGGTTGGAAGGAAATATGCTATTAGTATTTTTCTTCAAAGGACACTTTTACATGTTATGATCCAGGGAGGAGCCAAACAGGGTTCTGCTTTTCCTATGTAGCACACCCTTTAATCATCTGAGACATACAAGGAGGTCTGGAGGCTTGTAGTGTGGAGGTGGGTGCTGGGGAGGAGCAGAGAGATGTTTCAGCCGCAGAGGGGCCCGAAGGCACAGATTCGCAGAGCACGGTTTCCATGGCAGTGCTATGGAAACCAGGTTCTGCCGCTCACTGCTGCTCAGGGTGGAATTTCAATGCTTCACGCGGCCCTGGTACCCAAGAAATAGCAAACCCACAAACAAAACCACGCCAAACCTGTAGATGCCTCATCAGAGCGCAGTTTCTCATTCAGTCTGTATGCCCTGCCTGCCACCCTGGGGGAGGAAAGGACGAGCAAGCCCAAATCAGCTAAAATTAGAGCTTGTTACACACCTGTGTCACCATCTCCATCTGGGCCCCTTGGAATAGTTTGGAGGTTCAAATAAGTTTGATCAGCTCTGGGATCTTTGATCTGCTGTTATATGTGGGCTGCTGAATGCAGCCTGGAAGCTGAGTGGCTGTATTGCAAAGGGTGGGGATGCAGAGGGATAAGGAAGACCTAAAGCATGAAAAGCTCTCTTCTGCTCTTGGCTCATCTGCGTGACCTTATCTGAATCACTTGGGCTCCCCGTGCCTCAGTTTCGCCATCTGTAGACTAGAGATGATAATGATACCTCCCCATAGGCTGGGCAAGTTTGACTTCACTGGTGAGTGCAAGCAAGTACTTGGAGTGTTTGGGCGACTGTGAAACTTACTTCATTAATGTTTGGAAAGTACTTTGAGGCCCTCTGATGAAAGTGGTTAGAAACCTGCCAAATTTTGCCAGATTGCAGATCAACAGGCTGTAAAAAATTGTACTTAAAGCTTATACAGGCCTTACCCTCACGTTCCCTCTGATCTGTATTTCTCCTGCAGGATGGAGCACTGAAACCCAGCAATCAGTTTAGCCTACTTAAAATTTGCCAGTGGTTTGCCTGGGATGCTGGTGAATGTGTCCCTATACCGGTAACCATGTCCAACCACCCTTTGGCTGGGGTGGGGGCAGAGTCAGAAGAAGCCGTAGAAGGCAAGTCTTGTCCCACTTCGGTACCAGCAGTGCCAGTTTTTTGGCTCTGGAGCTCCTGGATGGCACCTCCTAGGGGAAGGTGGACTCTGAAATTCCCTGGGTGCTGCGAGAGCATCCCTGGGGCATCCCACCGCCCTCTCTGAGCCCTCCCTTCAGCCACCCCAGCAAGTAATGGCACACCACGTCAGGTCAGTGAGAGCAGTCCATGCCTACAGTGAGGCACCAGTTTCTGAGCATGTGCCCTATGGAGTGGAGAAGCACATAGCCACCTGTGATAGCATGGACATGCAAAGTCACAGCTGCGCGGTTTGCGATGCTGCGTGGAGCCAGAGAGGAAGCGGAGAGGGAAATGCGGGTGCCGGAGGTCCCACGTGCAGGTCCACTGCTCTGCTGGTCACCTTGGGGAGCGCTCCCCATCCAGCTGCGTTTCCTTAGTGCTCAGAGAGAGCCAGGCAGGGGGGACATAGCACCTCACAACCTTTGAGGGCTGCCAGGGTGACGGTAATGATGAGCGATAACTTGCTGCAAGAGCTGTCAGCCTTACAAATACCAAAGCTATGACAGTAACAACAGGATGGTCCTTAGTCATATATTGGGGGGAGGATCTTGGAGAATCCTCGGGGGGCCCTGGCTGTGTTGTCAGAGCAGCACCACCTCTCTTGCCAGGGATGCGGGCGATGCTGGGGCCATCTCTTATCCCAAGAGCAGCCTTCCCTTGGGAATCAGCTGCCCTTCTCCCCCTGTGGAGGAATTGCCTTCTGCTTAATAAACGTCTGCTTGTAATATTCTGAAACAAGGAGGCTAATCAAAGGCCCCGTTCTGTGGAACAGGGATGCTAAGTGACAAGATTAATTTCAGTAATCAAGCAGCTTAATTTGGACATTTTTTTCCCCTCTTCTCTGTTGCTGATGGAAATTGAGGCAAATCTCATTCTGGAGAGACACTCCTTCCCTGCCTGGTAGCACCGCTTTCCAGTACTGAAAATGGTTGTGTAGGGATGGGAGGATGGGGAAGAAAGAAGAGTAGGAAAGGGTCACAAAGGACAGTATCAGAGAAGGTGTGTGGACTGCTATGACTGATGTTTCTCGAGCATCTTTCCTCTGGAAAGCTCCCAAAGTGTTTTATAGACTGCATCGCAAAGGCTCCAGTCAGCACTGAAATGCAGTCATCTTGGCTGGATTGCAGCAAGTCTTTGAAAGGACATGGAAATTTGACTGGTTAGGAGAGGGCAGGCAGGCAGGGGGCTGTGATACCACCAAAGGGAAGTCGTTAGAGGAGAGCTTGTGCGATGGGGTGGGCCTTATCTGAAACACACCTGTGGCTGAAAGGTCTCACTCCTGCAATTAAGAATGAATTAGCCTTCATCCTTCAGGGATGTGGAGCACTGAGGGCCCCTTTCGTCAGCTCAGCCCAGCCCAGGGCTGGTACCACCAGCACAGCCTCCTGCAGCTCTGGGACTCAGCTCTCCTCCATCTGCCCAGCCACAGCGGCTACCGCCTCACCTGCCTCAGGTCCACCCACGCGACCTCACCAGACATGATGTCACTGGGCTCTGACGTCACAGCGAGCTGAGAACGTTTGTCAGTGAGCACCTAGGGGACCTCAGCCCATCTTGTCCACTCCCTGGTGACAGTGGATGGTGGAGGCAGCTGGTGAGTGGGTTGGGAAAAACCCCAGAAAACGTGATTTATGGTGAGGCAGGAAGAGGTGGGTCCCTGCTCTTGTCTCGTGCGGGGAGCCTCCTTCTTTAGTTGCAATTTAGACAGGGGAACAGATTCCCGAGGGATATAGCGAAGCTTAGGACTGGGTAAAGCCCTGGGAGGGTGTTTTCTTGGGGGTGGTTCTGTGCTGGCCTAAGGGTGAGGTGTGTGTGTGGGCAGGCTGGAGAGGACAGTCTAATAATAGCTATTTACTCATTCAAATGCCTGTGATCTAAGGAAGCCTGGACAGGCACCCAGTGGCGTGTGACAGAGCCCTCCAGAGCGAGCGGAGTGGGTTTAAGGGAATGACGTCCTTGCCTGAGGCAGTGAGGTTTCAGGCCTGGCAGCTTTCCACGCCGGCCTCTCCAATCCCCCCGCCACCATCAGCATGTTCCTCCGGTGCTGGCATCTCTCTTGCACGTTCCCCCTCTCCCTTTCACTCCCCGCGGGGGGCATCTTTAACTTGACTGCACCCCCTGCCATCTTCTGGCAATCAATTTTTCGGAGACAATCCGTGATGTTCCCGACCCCCCTCCTTTCGCTCTCCTCCTTCCCCTCTCTCTCTCTCCCTCCCGCTGACTTGTTATTATGTACTGCAGCTGCCCGGAGGATTTTAAATAGACCCATAATCGCACAGCAGCTCCTCTTGGAAGTTTAAATATAACCTCCTTGTTAATCTTGCGCGTGGCAGCAGCACAGCACCTGGGGAAGGGAGGAATGGACAAGCACTAACCCATGGCTTTACATCAGGGCTGGGAGGGCTCAGGATTTTCTTTTTAGTGAAATTATCAGGAAATCGCCTTGTTTCTTTTAACCAGAATAGGTCTGAGGCTGGTGCGAGGTGCCAAACTGATGATTTTTGCAGCACGAAATTCTTTTCTTAGTTGCCATCCCAGGCACAGCACGAGGGAAGGCTGCCCTACCGCCGCCCTCCCGTTTCCCCCGGTTTGGGCCAGTCTCCTACCCCTGCTCCGGGAGAGCCCCCCCGGGAGGCAGCGGGCAGCTCAGACCTCCTCCACCCTTTGCCTTCCTTGGTAGCAGTTGTGCATGTGGAGCTGAAGGAGGTGTTTTGGAGAGATCAATGGGGAGCTAGGCAGAGATCCTGCAGATTGCTTCCCAAATTATTTTGTGGTAACAGGGTGATTTCAGTCTCATTTCTAGCTCTCCAAATAACTAATTTACCCCTCAGACTGGAGTATGGTTTGCTGAACATCATAGTTCGGTCACACTACAGAAGAGATCACAATTAATAATGGATTTTCCCAAAGGACCTGTTCTAAAAGGGCAAATCTAGTGCTCACTAGCCCATTAAATGTGGTGAGACACTTTCAAACAGTAGCTGTTGCCTGTTGCTTTAGGCTAATAGGATCCGTTCTCTTCCTGCATCCCGAACGCAGACATCTTCTCGTACAGAGGGACAAGGGATGTATATGAGGGATCACATCCTAACTAGTTCTTGTGCTGTTGTTGGAGGGAGGATCTAGCTGGCTGTTCAGGGACATGGGTTGTATTTCCTTCAGTCTGCTGAGCTGGTACATACTGGGAAGTTTGGTACACACTGACACCAGGAAGGTTGTTTCTCTACTTTATTTTCTTCCTCTGTAAAAAAAAAAAGAAAAAAGGGGACACTCTCATTTAATTTATTTTGAGCAGTGCTATAGAAAACCTAAGTATTATTATCTGAGTGCCCGGAACAAAAAATAGTACTATTGATGCTAAATTATCCATCCATTTTAATAATCCAGCCATAGTAATTGCTAGAGCTGGGGGACTAATTCACAACACATAATTTATTCAGTGAATTTAGCTTCTTTTTCTGCTCATGGAATATCAATTTTGTGGATCATAATTTCCTCAAATTTATTTGAATTTATTCAGTGAACTTCTTGGAAAATATTTACTCTATGGATTGATACAGGCTGCATTACTTAATTATGGTTGGTCAGAGAGATCTATTTGGTATTGTTTCTATTCCCTTGTTGAATGAGCACACAAGCACTTCTGGCTTGAATACTTGCATATGAACATGGAAGATGTACACTTCTGCAAGTTTTTGCATATTTCCATACATGAATATGCAGATAAAACTCCTGTACGGGAGTGTTGACAGCAAACAAACACAGACAAGCCAGGTCTAAGCAATTTTGCATTAAAAATGTGAATGAATTTTTTTAAAGGGCCTAAATTACCAGGACAAAAGTCTAATTTTACAGCAAAGTAAACTGGTGCTCAGGAAATGGCATCTTGAATGGCAATAATGGCGTGTTGAATCAGAACCTAATAATTTGCCTCTTTGCCTCTTTCTGCTGCTCAGTACAATGGTTTCCTGTAGTAATATAGTCCCCGGCTTGGATATATATTGTATGAAGACTGTTTTCTTTTTTTGTTAACTGGCTGTATTCATGTGACACTCTCTGTAAATGTGTTCATGTCCAGCAATGAGTAGTGCTTGTCTGAATGGGAAACCCGATTGTCTCGCTTCCCTTAGTTATCCATTTCTAATCTGTGTCCCTCGCTCCCTCCTCCCACATCAGAAATGAGGTGAAGTGTAGTGTGGCTAATCTGAAACTTTCTAAACCACAGAATTGTAAATGTTTCCAAATGTCTGGCTCTGGTTTATGGTGCAGGAGTGTGAGGGATCACATTCATGAGGACATCTGTGCGTACTTGGGAGTAGCGTGATCAACACAGAGTGGAATAGGGAGCAAGCAGGAAGAACTGGACAGTCTTGAGGACTACAGTATAGAAAGAGGGTGAAATGCACCAGTGTGAAGTCCAGGGACATGCAGATAGACGGGTCTACAGTGCCTGGTTTGGAGCCATGTGGTAGAACCCACGCTATATCTGAAGTACTTGAGCGGCAGAAATTGTTTGGAGAATGCAGCACTAACATATTTCTATTTCTTCTAGCTGGTCTGGGTGACTTTGCACAGTCTGCTGGCCTGTATGGGAAGATTCTTTGTTACTCCTACTAATTGATCCTAAAAACAATGGGATTATCTGTTAGAAGCAAATGAAAAAGAGAAAAAGTGGGAGTATTATTTACTGATGTGATGACTGAGCCTTCGATATGAGACATCAGCATAAAAGGCAATTATATTCCTAGGTGCCAGGCAGGATATTCCCTGCCAAGGCAGGGAAGTATCAGTATCATTGTTAAAGGCTCTACTGTAATTTCCTCTGTGTACAATTCTGCATATAATTCCAGTTATCCCAATTAAAGCAAAATGGAGTCAGAAAAGCGTCTGGTTGGTAGAGAGAGGGGAGAACACGTTTTACAAGAGGAGACTAAGACAGTGTAGCTTATCTAACCTAGCAGAATGCAGGCTGACAGTATAAAATGCTGCCCTCCATTAAAACAAGAGTGAGGGGAAAATACACTGGCAGCAGGAGAGCTCTTCAAGGTAAAGAGCAACTAGGTATTAACTGGCCAGGAACGGGATTCAGCAGAAAGTCATCGGTACAGCAAGGTTATGCCTCGGCTTCCAAACCGCACAGCAAAAGCAAGAAACCTAACCCCTCTTCAGTGAGAGCATGTTAGGTTCCTGAAAAGGCTAATATGGAATGGCTGTCTGGGAGATGGGCTGGGACATCCCTTCCAGACCGCTGTTCCTTAATTACATCAAACCCCATGTAGGCACTCTGTTCTTCAGAATTAAAAGGACCTTAATTCAGTTTAGTTCAATTTTCTTCTAAGGGTTGCTTTAATTTGGAAGAACTGTGTCCATTCAAGGCTAATGTGATTTAATGAATTCATGCTAAACACACAACTTTAGTTAATTTGGATTAATTTCCCAATCGTTCCTCAGCGGACAACCCTTAAGACATGTAGTAGAAATGGCTAAGAAATCATGAGCACTTCAGTCCTGCTTGTGATTCAGTTCTAAGCTGGCAAGTAGATTTTCTGACTGCAGAAGGCCCAAAGAAACATCTGGCCATGTCTAACGTGCCTCTGCCCGGAGAGGTGCTGAGGAGGGTGCGAGCTCCCAGACCCGGCGTCTCGGCTGTCCTCCTGTGTTTCACCTCCCTGCCGCAGCCGCAGCGGAGCTTATCCTTGTTTGGAAGGAGTATTAGTGCTGTCCCACGGGAGGCGGGCTGCGTGGGACGACCTGTCCTGAAAGGCGCCGATGGCTTTGGTTGCAAGTGGCATTTGGTGGTGGAACCAGGGGAGCGCTGGCTTCCCGGCTGCGTGCTAAGCAGCTACCTGCCCGTAGGAAAAAATACCTTCTTCCAACTCCGTTGATTGTCATTGCCAGCTTCCAGGAAAGAAAACATGTTTCTCCGTAATGCTGTTCTAAGGGGTTTACAGCTCGGCTGCGACGGGTGGTGTTATTTCTGTTACTGCTATTAGCTGGCGCATGCTTATTCGCCCGTTTCGGGATGGCACACCACAAGCAGGAGATCCGTGAGCGCTAATCTGCCGGGCTTTGGAGAGCGCGTAAGGGGTCACCGCTGGCAGGGCCGGGCAGCGGCCGGGGGCGGCAGGAGGATTTAGCGGTGCAGAGCGCGGCCGCCACAGCCAGCGCCACGCAGGAACGGGCCGTGCTGCCGCGGCTCTGCGCGTTGCCGTGGAAACAAAGCTGGATCCTTAATCGGGATGCACGTGTATGTGGACGTGAACCTACCGTCTGCTGTCCTTTTGGCCTCACCTCCTGCTGCCCCAGTCCCGGCTCGGTCGTGGCCGCCCCGGGCCCAGCGGGCGGGAGGGGGGCCGAAGCAGAGGGACCCCGCGGGGCCGGGGGGTGCGGGAGAGAGGTCCGAGGCGGGCCTGAGAGAAAAGGATGAAGATGTTCCCTGGGCCCTGGGGAGCAGAGGACAACCTCTGCTGAGGTGGTGGGGGCAAAGGGAGCCCGAGGAGCAGGCGGCAAGGGTAAGTGTCCCACGGCGGCTGCGGTGGGAAGCACCCCGAGATATTGGGGTGCCCCCGGTGCTGCAGGAAAGGAGTGAGCCTCAGGGAGGTCGTAGCTGCATGGCGTCGTTTGTAGACCTTTAGGCAGCACCCAGCAGGCTAGCTCCAGGGGTGGTGCAATCGTGTCATCACAAATTTAGCTCAGGGACTGTACTGAAACCACTCTTCAGCTTCAGGGATCCAAGCTAATACTCCTGCAAGGTGGTGGCGTGCCTTGTGGGCTTACTAGGCTGTGCAGGTTAGCTCTGGCATCTCTGGTGTGGGGCTGTGGCATTACACAATCCAGGCATGGTTTTGAGAGGCCTGGAGGTACGAGGAGGCTGTTGTTGGGAAGTTAAAGCAATCATACAACGAGCTTAAAACAAGCTTATGCAGTGAGCAGAGAGATCTGGTCTGTCATATTCCCTTTGCACTTAGTACATCAGCTGAGAAGAAAAATTTGCTAAATGAAAATCTTTTCAGTTGTAATACCTAGCCCATTCAATACCTGGAGGGGAGCACTTCAGGGAAAACATAGAAGCTGTAGCAAAAGTTCTTGGCACTTCAAGAGGCAGTAATCTCCCTTCTGAGTCCATAAAGACTGAAAGATGCTGTTAAACTCTGAGGGGGTGGTTTGATGGAAGCTGTAGGATGGAAAGTGTTGCCCACTTACAGTCCTGAAAAAGCCCCAGCCAAGACTCACCAGGAATGGCACCAGTTTATGTCTACTGTCCACATCCAATCCACAGCAGGAGGGATTATGAACGGCTAGCCTGCTTAAAGTCCTCCTGCCACTTCCATCTGAAATGCTGTTCGTCTTTAGTTTAGACTGTAAACCGTTGGGCAGCATTGTAGTGCACTGTTAAAATATCGCTGTCAGTGTGCCCAGAGGACTGAGGGCTTCCTCCGTTGAAGTCCAAGACACACAATTGACCTTGTGTAAGGAAGTAAACTGCCCTGTTTAGAGGAGCCCTGACCAAAGTTGAGTCCAAGGCCGGGAGGGCTTGTATGATTAATCTCTGCTGAAACAGACATGCTGGTGCTTATGGAGTGAAGTGAAAATCTTCTGGGGACCCAACAATTTGCTTGTTGCATAGCAATGAAATAGGGGAATCGTCAGTGGGCTGTGCAAAGTCCCCCACAGCAGACAGCTGAAGGGGAACTCAGGGCCCTCAGAAAGCTCCTTGTAAAAAAGGGAATTTAGGATCCTCAGCCCTTTATGTATGGATGGAGTATGTACATTTTAAAACATGCAAATAGGTAAAACTATTACATACTTTTCCTTCCTTGGATATCCTAGAGCTACATTATAAAGGGAGATTCCATGGCAAGGAAGGTCAGTGAGGGGTATCTGTAAAGGCCATGTTTTCCCACTGATGAATAGAGAGGTTGCGTCCATAGCCTACTGCTGAATACACAAGGAGCCTGACCACATTCTCACTTCCACCTAGAGTATGGTGTGACTTTGAAGTTGGTGGGATTAGCCTGATGAGTGAAAGGAGAAAGAGATCTACTATCAGCCCTTAGAAATTACTGGGTAACATAACAAGAGCAGCTGGACACCAGATGAGCTGTAGAGCACTGGGTTGTTATCTCCCACGCAGTGTGCTTCATTCACCAAGCATGCCCACTCTGCAAGGCTGCATGCCTTGAAGAGCACTGATGCCAAGATGATAAATGTATACAGTTCTTAAACTCCGTTTCTTCTACTCTTAGCACAGAGGAGAACGTCCTCTGAGATAAAGGGTGCACAGAGACTGCTGCAGGCCTACGCAGTGTATGCATAGTCCAGGAATGTACACATCCTGCATCCATGGAGATAATGAAAAGGTCAAGCTTCTTGCACTAGCCACCAGACTTGAAGGGAAGGTTTTTCGCTCAGTACTTCTCAGGAGGCAGATATTCAGAGGTTTTGCAGGAAAAGAAGAAAGGCACTTCTTCCTACTAGTAAAAAAACCTATCCTGAAGCTAGATGACCAGAGCGATGACTTTGTCTCAGCTTCAAGAATTGCTTAGCTGCACCCTAAAATAAACCTTTCTGTGGCTATTCCCTTGCCACAAGTGTTGCTGCTTCTGACCTGCCTAAAGGAAAGACAGTTTGGGTTTGTGTTTTTTTTAACCCAGATCATCCTGGTGTATATTAATTAGATGACTACTTGCCTCCATGAAAGATGAGTCCTGAAGGACTGTACTTTGTCAGGAAGAATAAAGTCTGTTAAAACCATGTCTCCAATGCTTTCACCCACAATTTGAAGGCATGCAAGCTCTCTTCCTCTGGGCTGTAGCCAGGGCTGGGTAGTGATGCAGCCTGTGTAATCCTTGGCTTCTCTCTGAGAGCACTAACCTGAGGCTTAATTAGCTCTGAATGCACGTGTGGTGATGTAGACAGTAATCTTCAGTAAGGCTGGACTGCACCATCACCTCATTTCATAGGGATCATTGTCAGGTGCTAATCCATTTCAGGTGCTGCCAGCTTGAGTTGGAGTGGAAATCCTGCATGTGTGTATATATATGTACACACCTGCATGCACTGAAGAACTAGAGGCAGCTGTGTATAGAAAGACAAGAAATAATGAGACAGAGTGATACAAAGTGGAAGGGAAAGACAAAACATCACAGCCAGTGGCTCTTCCCTTGCAGGAGGTGCAGTCCTGGACATGGCTTTCTCTTTTCCCCCTCACATCCTTACTTGTTCATCTTTTGTCACGGGCCCTGGCCAGGCAATGTTCAGACTGAATAGCTCATTTCTCCCTGGCTTGCTGTAGCTCCTGCTGATGTTTCCGTCTACTTCCCACTCCCCCGTCGTGCCAGAGTGTGTGGTTAAGAAAGAGGACAGACAACGGGAGATGCAGGAAAACAAGATGCATCGGCTTTGCCTTTGAGTCAGTCAAAGAGCTATTTCTATACCTTACATGCCTCACCCTGGCTTTTATTCTCTGGGATGCTTTTGTTACTCTTATTATTAACGGCCAGCAGAGGCAAATTCTTTTGCTGCTCCATCAATCCTTTTCTCTGCTGTGCCGATCCTCGACAGCAATCTCAGTGCCTCGTGTGCGTGTGTGATCTTGAAAAAGATATGGCAGTTCAGTCCCAGCCTTGTTTTTTTTTTAAAAAGTACAAAGCCTAATATGGATAGAAAAATTTGAATTCAAGTACAAAAAGAGCATCTTATTTATTACGCTGCTGCTTTTAAGTTATGTCAAGGGCATATTGAATATATAGGTGGCACCTTCTATTAATGTGCAGGTAGGTATAGAAAAAACATTGAATTCAATTATGTGTGCTCCAGCACAAAGTTAAGCTGACTAGAAATGGGCTCATTGACTTTCATTGCCCAAGCAAAAAGAAGTACAGAACTGAAACTCATAGCACCCTTATTGCAAAGTCAGATGGACCAATTCCCTCTCCCAAATCCTCTTCATCTAACTCTGAGGAGTGTAAACGTTCATATGCTTAGATCATGGAGATGGATATAATGGTCCTTACAGCACCAATCGCTGTAGCAACCATGAATGTGAATTCTTTCTGGAACTGTGGGGAGATTGCAAGCTCTAGCTCTGCAAGTCTTCTGTGGTCCAGTATTTTACCAAGAACAACTTCCAGTTCATCGTAGTTCAGAAATGGCTTTTCCTTGAATAGGAGGTTTGACAATTTCTGCCCCAGTCTCATAGCAGCAAGGGATATAGAAAATGGCTGTTAATCATCAGGGCAAAGAAAAGGAACAAAAGAGCTATGATCCCAATACAAAATAATAGGAAGAAATAATTCGGCAGGTGTGGACTTGGCAGAACATCCTGCAAATGTTTGGATGGGCATGTGTGCATGCAGGGGACTTCATACATTTGTAAGTGTTTTTGTCTGTAAAGCTGTAGGAAACTTTCTATTGAGTTTCTAAGACTTGATAGATGGGAGCTCAAGAAGAACATTTGAGGTGGGAGCTTCTTTCCTTTCTAATATCTGTGTAAATAACTCCATGTGCTTTATTGGTCTCAAAGTCTCCACAGTGGGGAAGAGGAGAATCAATAATCGTTTAAAACTTTGTGAATCAATTAGATGAGCAAGACAGGCATGACAGCAGGTTCCCAACAGAGGCACTGCTCACTGGTTGATTAGGAAGGAGAGCTGGGTAGAGAGAAGGTAGGTGCTGCCATCCTGGAGTGCAAGAGGTAACTAGCTATGGTCAAAGCCGGCCCCGATGGGGATCAGGCCTTCAGGCATGACAAATGAGGCTGCATATCGAAATCCTCATTGCTTGTTCCAGCCAAGGACTCTTGTAACACAGTGATACAGTTGCTTTCCAAAGCAGGGGCTGAATCCAGAGTCCAGGTCCAATGGTTCAGGAATCCACCTCTGCTGCTTCTTAGGCTTAGAGAGTTCCCAGATAGATCTGAAACAAGAAGCAGTGTCACCACAGCAGTGCAGGCCAGGATTTGAACTGGTTCACTCTCCTGACATGGCAGCTCTACTTGGACCTGAGCTGGTGTTTCCACACAGTACTAATGCATGGATGCCTTAGGGCCAGCTCACGATTTCTGTGCTTCCTGTTGCATGGTGCAGACAGACATACACATTATGTGCTAATAAGGCAGCTGCCTGCGAGCAGCGTGTCCAAACAAAAGCGGACCAGGGTACTGTTTCTTCATTTTATGCCTGGGCTCTTTTATACTATTGTGGCAGCATAAGGAAGGTGGCAAAATCCCTCTTAAATCGCACCACCCAGAGCTGCCTTCTCGCCTGGTGCACAGAGAGGGTTCGACATTGCTTCTGTCCCAGCCCATGCTGTAAAACACAGGCTGGAGTGAGCTGGGGCGAGTCAGGTTTGGGAGAGCTCAGGGCAGGGAGGAGGGGTACACTAAGCAAGCAGCATCTCCATTCCAAAGTGATAGGATCCAGTGCGGAGGGGCGCAGTGAAGGGTAGCGCTGGTCCTCATGGGCTCAGAAAGCTGTGAGTATGAAATGGCTGAACGCTTACTCCCAGGCGCAGGAGGAGAAGAGGTGGGATCACTTCCTTCTGAATTTTGGGGCCTCCTCACAGCTGGGAGCCAGTGATTTGGGCTAACTGAATAAACCTGGCTGTATTTATGGGACTGAATCCCCAGGTAAGAGCAGTGCGTGAATGCAGGGAGGCAAAGACAGCAGCACATGCGTTCCACACCTTCCTCTCACACCACAAAGCAGAACAGCACCAAGGAACTCGGAGGCGGTCGGGAGCCAGCCCTGGAGAAGGAGGCATGGGCGGGCAGGATGAGGGGAAATCTTGACTTGACTCCTGCCTGCCCCTCGTTACTTGGCACGAGAGGTCCAGGCGGGTGGTCCGTCAGCCCCCGTCCTCTTCCCGAGCATCTCTGCAGTCCCACCACCTCTTTGGGGTGAGGGCAGCGACCCCCAGTCCCGACACCATCGGGCCGTGCTGTGCCCCGTGCAGCGCTGCGGGGAGCCGTGGGGGGCTGCGGGGAGCACCGTGGGGCCTCCCCGCTGGCTGCCAGCGCTGGCTGTAAGGAGCTTACGGCCACGGCTGCATTACGTGCGCATGGTTGCCAGGGAAACTTCACTGCTGAACTGGGACCAAAGCAGTGGGGGCCGGACCTATTTTTCTCTTTTTTCCCCCCTTTTTTTTTTTCCCGCTCAGAGCATCAGTTATGACCCTCTTAGAGAAGAGGCAGCCAGGTATGGGGCAGTGGGAAATCTGGAGTCTCTGTAATCTAGTCAGATCTCAGCTCTTGGTTTTGTCCCCTTGCTAGAGAGCTTTCCCATTTTAAGTGGTTTTTTTGGGGGGGTGGGGGTTTTTTGAGTAAGAGCATTGCCTGTTTACTGCTGGGCAGAATGGATGAGGCCAAAGCCTTTTACTGCTCCTTGCCTTAAGGAGAGTGGAGGGCACATCTACACAGGCTTTGCCTTCAGCTCCTCTCTCACTTGTACTCTGAGGCAAGCCAGCTCTGAGCCAAAGGGTATCAATGAGTTGAAAATGATCTAAGCTGGTTAATAAGGCCAGCCTCTAACAAAAGGTTAAGTCCTGGCACAATATTACCTTAAATTGACTACTTTGCTTCAGCTGTGGCACGGCCAGCTCAGAGCATGGGCACGGCCAACTTCGCTCTGTCCATAAAGGCTGAGTAGACCTTGGCATCATCAGGACTGCAGGTGCCACGTGTTAGGACACAGAGCAACTAACAGCCTTGCCCGCAGAAG
This sequence comes from Haliaeetus leucocephalus, assembly GCF_000737465.1. Lineage (NCBI taxonomy): Eukaryota > Metazoa > Chordata > Aves > Accipitriformes > Accipitridae > Haliaeetus > Haliaeetus leucocephalus. The sequence goes on along the minus strand of NW_010972632.1, from coordinate 436,300 downwards.
GTTAATGCTTAAATAAGCAATGCAGAATTTGAGAGAAAGGGGGTATTCCTACTTCATGAGACAGAAGGGGAATGGAGGCCCTCACAGACACGCTCTGACCTGTCCACAGCTGGGCCACAGTGAGAGGAGATCTTCAGCTCCTGAGAGGCTCAGAGGGCATCGGATGCAATGCTGAACTTCCACAGCTTATCTAAATAGACTCTGTGAACCTTCGGAGGTTCAGCTCGTAATAAGGTTTGCTCATAATAAGAGACCAAAGGCATACTTGATGAAATGGAAGAGCAGTTAATTTAGAAATGATAAAAAGAAATAGTATTTCACCCTGGATAGTTGATTTGAGAAATTTATTCAATGACATCTTGCCAAACACTGTGACTGGACTTTTTTAAGAGTGCTGGATACGTTTATGGCTGCTATTGATTAATATGGCTATACCAATGACATCCCATTCAGCTTACAGTCAAAATTCAGTCCTTAGTCTGGAGGGTAAGACAGCCAGAAAAGCAGCCCCAGGCAAACACCATGATGTAATTGGATGGATGAGTAATGGAGCAGTCTGACTTTCCTCTCACTGTTTTGGGCTGGCAATGTCAGGCTATTAAGCCATCCTAGTGGGCTTGTCTGAGCTGGGACAGGGAGCTAGGTCTGGGCTGTCCAGATTGCCAGCATGGTAAAACATGGCACCTGGTGGGCAGAATCTACCCAGAGTGACCAGTGGTTTAATCCATCCATGTAAGCTCATCAAACAAAGAAACACACACACACACGGAGGTGAAAATGGAAATGTAACAAGCCTGGTGTGAAAGCTGTTTATCCTGGCAGCTTGCAAACTGCCATTTCCCCTCTGTGGAAAAGTGCTGGCATCCATATGTGGTGCTCTGAGAAGCCGGTATGGCATACCATCATGTACTAGCCTGCTTTGACCAGAGACTGTGTGTAAAATTCACAAATGGTGCACCCTCTCCTTAGCAAAACAACTTTTGGGGTTTTTCATATGTCAGACAATGGCCCCGATGTGTTTGACTCTTTCATCTTTTTTATTAACTGCATGTGGTATGGAGTGAAAGAATCCCAAGATCAAGATTACAGAGTCTAGGGTATCTTGTGTTTCCTCTGTTGAAAAATGCTTAGAACAAATGATTTCTGTAGACCCTTAAGTGGAAATCACTTAGCTGTTTTCAGCCCTTGAGTCATCTTTAATCAGAGACCTTTTTATTGCAGCTCTCAGGAACTCCTTGGTGCTGGAGTACTGACACAGTTGCCCCTGGGCTAGGGCTCTGCAGAAGATCTGTTTCCACTGCTACACAGAGATTAATATCCAAGCCATGACTGGGATCTGTGTATATGATGATACTTAAGTATATAGCTAACGTCATTATACATGTGAATCTTGGTACATTTGTTACCGTTTACCAGGGTAACACAATTGAGCTACACTAGCAACTCTAGATTCCTTATCGCAATCATTCTCAGTAGTCACCAGGGATCGTGGCTTCCAGAGAAGACCTAGGGAGTCAGCAACCATTCTCCTAATTGCCACAGTCCTTCTTTCTTGGCCACTTGTATGCCCTGCCTAGCAGGGACCAGAAGGACAGCAACACACTCTCCTGTAAGAGAGGGGTCTTACAGCCCTCCACTAATATATCACAGTATATCCCGCCTGCCTTTCCATCAGTGGGGACACTGGACTGGCTCTCTCCCTTTAACTCATCCACCAATTTCTGTAATCACTTCTCTGTAACCATCATCTCTGAGCTATGTATCCTTCTGTCAAATAAGGCCAGCGTGTTCAGTAGTTATTATGAGAACAAGGGAGGGAACTGATAAATTATGTGGTTACATAAACCACATTTCTGCATCTAATGAATTTGAACTTCCCACTGATGGCACGTTCCCAGGGCAGCTCTGAGGATTTGCACCAAGAATGATCCACTCATCAGTGAATCGGAGCACTGGGAAAGGATTGCAGGAGGTCATCTGTTCCATCTGCTGTGGAAGCCAAAATCAGTAATAATGCAGGGAACCTGTTCCAGTAAGACAGGGAAGTTTTGAAATCTTACTAAATAGTATCAACTACGCAGAGGGTCATTAAGAAGGTGTACGGTCCGATGTGCTCCATCCTTATTTTGAGTAGGTTTTGCTGTGAATATGTGTATTTGTGGAAATGTGAGCATGTATGTGTGTGAGAGATGCAGAGATGCTGTTCTAGATGCCAATCCCAGCATGGGGACATTGTGCTAGGGCTGTAGTGTCGCCGTGTTCTTATAGATCCTCCTGCAACCACTCAAAGAAAGGACTTGCACAGGATGACGCAGCATGTAATATTAAAAACAGAGTTTTATTGTATTGAGTCGTTGAAAACTAAATAAAAAAATTAAATGTGGGGAGAAAAACCAAACAGGCAGAAGATCCTGACTGCAGGCTAGCCTGAGGCAGTGATGCATTTGTGGTAAGAATAAACAGGAGTAAATGAACACTTAAGCAACAAAGATCCTGATTTCCTGTCAGATCTGTTATAACAAATGGGACTCAGAAATATGGAAAATTTAATTATAAGACTTTGAACTGTTGTGGCATTTTCCATCACGAACAATAAAACTCCCAGTGAATCAGGTATCCCACCAGGACTGTGACAAATAGGTACACAGTGGTGTCTCAATTCTGAAGAAAAGAAATACATAGGTAGGGAAATTAAGGTCTGTGTTTTCTCAGAAGTTATTTGGTGCTTGCTCACCCCTTTTTGGCTCCACAAAATGTGTGGTAGGCAGGGCTGCAGCCTAAACAAGAGGCAGCCCTATGTGATTTGTCTGTAGGTCATAGAGGAATTTTGCAAGTCAAGACTGTACTAAAGATACACTAACAGCTTTTCTGCTAAATCAGGAAATGAGAAGAGGGCTTTGGAAAGTGATAGCAGCCTGAGTTGTTAGGATCTTATACGATCCCCTTTGCAAAGCAGAAAGGAAGGGAAGGGCAGACCCCAGTTGTTAAATTATGGCTGCACAGAACGCTTAAGGCAGCAGCAAATGGGGTTAGATATACTGATGTTCCCAACAGCCTAATAAAAAGGGGCTACTCCAAGAGCAGCACAAATTGTACTTCTCCTGCACCTATGCAGAGATAGCAGCCTAGGCCATTTTGGAAAAAACACGGTTTATTTCTCCAAATCCGAGAAGCAAACACATGCTCTTGACTTGCTCCTCACTCAGATTCCTTGTGCATAACTTGACACACCTGGCCTTTGTGGGGTCTTGCACTTGGCCTGGAGCTAAAGGAACTTGCCACCAGTAGCAAAAGTCTCTTCGGGGCCCAGCAATGGGAGGATGGTGCGCAGAACCAGGTTGCATTCAGGTAGGTTGCATGGAAGAAACGCAGCATGCTGATCTCACTCCCCAAGACAGCTATGGCTCTCTAGTTCTTCAGGATGACTGGCCCACTGCAACCATTTTTGGGGATCCTGCAGTCTTCTCCTTTAGGGATGTTCTTGAGTCTGCCCCATGCTGAGAAGCAGTTTCGCTCTGCATAGTAAGGTGTTGTTTGTAAGGCAATAATTGCTCTTGCTTGCCTGGGGAATCCAGAGAGGCTGCTAGGAAGGAACTTGTGAGAAAAGCACCCTGGGGACCTCTCCTGCCACATCTGAGGTAAATGGTTCGTTAAAAGGCAGTGATTGCTTTCAACTGGTGCAGCTGCAGGAGGGCTCCTCAGGGGGTCACCTGCAGCCTTGCCAAGGGCCTGCGTCCTGGGTGCGTGTGGGGTCAGAGCTGGCCTTTGGGCAATATCTGCGTGGGCCTGCTCTTGAGGGACAGAAGGCACTGGGCACCTTACAACTGGTGGCAATAGCACGTGGTTGCTCTCTAAACCTTGTGCCACCTCCACAAACCCTCTTCCATCCACCTAGGAACTCACCAGTCTCCAGGAGGAGGCTTCACGGTGAGTGCTTTTGCACCTTCACCATGTGCAATCCAGCCTCCTTATCTGAGGGGTTAAACGTGCGGGAGGGGGAGGCAATACTTGTCCCGGCAGCGGTAAACTCGGAGCAGATTTTCTGTGGGAAGCCATCTGTCAGCTGGGGAGTGCTGCTGTGTCAACTGAGGGGCTCCACCTCCAGCTCAGCTCTGCAAACGATGGATCCCTGACCTTGCAGGGTGGCAGTGGGGGAGTACTGGGATCTCTGGAGGCATTGGGATCCTGTAATGGAGCCTCCACTCTTGTAGACTGGGTGAGTGACACCCTGCAGCATCTTGCCATCTCTTGCAGCAGTTAGCTATGGGGAGCCTGGGCTTGTAGGTGAAAGGGCTGCAGGAGAAAGACATGCTTTTTTGCTGTAGCCAGGGGATTGTATTTCACATGGATGACGTGCAATGTAAGGGATGACTTCTGCTTTGAACTCAACCTATCCCTATCCCAAACTTAAATCTGTCTCCCAGTGGCAATGCTCAACCATGTTTTGGCTGTTCCAAGGTGAAAAATGGAGGTGGAGAGTGTGAAATTTCTGCAGGAGAAAAGTAGGAGCTTGTAATGTTCTGTAAAAACCTTTAATGTCTGGAGGGGTAAATATTCCTTTTTGATTTTACACTGTAATAAAGCAGTAATGATTCTATGGGGTATATATGTGTAAAAATCGTAACCCCCCCTAAAATCACCTCTGATTTAAAAGCTTTCACTGTAACACCACAGTGAGGTCAAATTCCTGCTCTGATAGCCCTGTGGTTCTCTGTCAGTTCAGCTCCTTCTCTTTCTCCCTGACTTACCATCAGGTGTGTTCAAAAATAAGGCGAGGAAGGAAACTGTGGCTCTCAGGTATTTTTCTTAGCTTGCTTTTTGTCCCCCAAAAAGGCACTCACTGATGTTCCCATCCAGCTCTATCAGCAATTCTCCTGATTTATTATGAAAGGGACGCCTTCTTCTACACTGTTGTCTGTCCTTCCTCCCTCACCCCTCTCTTTTCTGAGTGCCAAGTTGGTTAGGGAATGAAGAACATTTGGCTAGCCCAACTATTGAGGTGATCAAGTGCCAAGAGACATCTTGGCAAGCCAAAAGCTGGACCAGCTTGTGCCTCCTCAGTGCTCTCATTTTGAATATAAGTTGCCTCTTCTTGCTGCTTCTATAATAAAAATGCAAGCAGTTGCTCAAGAGCAATTATTACATGCACAGCCAAGTGTTCTGTGCTGTTAGATTTAAGGAGGGGTGCTTACATTTCTCAGTGGAGAATTTTTTAGCTGGGTTGCGATAAAGCTATCTATTTAGTGTATTAATTTTTGATGTTCTGATACACTCCGGTTAGTGAGGACCCCCAGACTTTCTCCCTGAGTCTTCGGGGCCAAATTCCCTTCAACGGTTGGGCTATGCACTTGTGTGGAACGAACTGTCAGTGGGCACTTTAGCTGGAGCATCTGACCCTGTTTAAAATCACCAGGAAGGCAGTACCTCCTGCACCTCACTATCACACCTACTAACTCCTGCATGTGTGTGTGTGTATTCAGCCTTGAAATACTAGTGGATTTACCATCTCCCATCCCCTATTTGTCACTGAGGAAAGTACCCAGTATTTTTTCAGACAAGACTTCAAGATGCTCTCTGTCAAATGCTCCCATAATTCAATAGCCAGGTCCTTCAGATCTTAGACTCTCTGCTAGAAACTGTGGAAGTTTGCAGTCAATTCAGAGGTTCTTATACATAAGTATAGAAAAGCTTTTGTTGAATTTAATATAAAAATAAATGCTAGTTATCGGTGTAGCTGTCTTGCCTTTTCATGTTATGGAAGGGCTGAGTCTTCACACTCTAGCATTCAGTTTGGTACAAGTGGCTTTCAAAGGCACAGTGCAATGAAAGCTATTGAAGATGCTTGTTCAGGCTTTCTTCAAACTCTGGCAGATGCCATGACAATAGTGTAATCTTTCCTCTGGCTTTCCTGATTTTCTCCATAAGCTTAAAAGATAAAAAGTATCTTTTTATTGGAAGAGTAAGTTGTTTTTTTGAGCATAATTCTGGGAGAAGGGGGTGAATTCCAGTGATAGAAGGTATGAGCTGTTTGCCACAGATTGAAAGGCTCCTGGTTTTTTTGACTTGTCTCTGATTTGTTTTCTTTTCCTTTTTGTGTACAATTTATTTTTCCAGTGAGCAAAGAGCAGCCCTAAGAGTACTTTCACAAGTGGGTGGTGAGCTGTGTGGAGGAAGTGAACAGAGTTTAATCACCAAACCTTATAGGGGACGCATGGGGATCTGGGAGCAAGGACTCTTTCCTATGGGATGTGACCCATAGGGAGTTCAGGAAAGAGAAACAAACAGCTTAAAGCTGGGTGCAGGATCAGAGCTTTTTTTCTGGAGCTGCTGAGCTGTGGCATGTTTTGCCAATAGAGAAAATGGCTACAGGTAATCAAAACCATGACTAAAGAAGGGATGGATGGTTGGATGGATGGATAGATGATTAACTAGCATCCCTGCTGGAAAACAGCTTTACCTGCTAGGCTGTGGGAGCGTGAATTTGGTAGACAGCTGATCTAAATGTGAAATCTTGAGGTAATGTCTTGAAGCATTTGTACAATGAGTTTCCCCGGGTCTAAAAACTCCTGACTACCTCCTTTTGGATCTCTGGTTCAGCTTTTCTAGCTTATTGAGAGAAGGCGGGGCTGCTATCTTATTCCTAAAAGTGACGATTGGATTTTGAGAACTTTCCTATTGTAATGGGAGTCTCTGCAGAGAGTTATAATTTAATTCTGCCTTTTTTGTTTGTTTGTTTGTTTATTTATTTGTGATCTAATCCTACTCTACAGAAGTCAGTGGGAGTTTGCAGTTGATTTTGAAAGACAGCAGATCAATCCATAAGAGAGCATATTGGGAAATGCTTTTGCCATTCCTTTCCATCATGAATTGGGCAAAACCAGGGATTTGGATTTTACTGGGTCTGTCACAAATTGAAAGCCTGGTATCTCGTGAAATCCCAGGACGAAAAAGGATTGCATTATGCCATTGGAGATCTGAGATCTGTACAGAACTCCCTTGGAGTTTTGGAGGTTATAAAATGGTACAAGTTCTGATTCTTGCAAAGATGAACTTGGTATGGTAGAAGGATATGAAAGCAATACCAAAAGAAATATTGGGCTGACATTTCTCTAAAACATGGTATAAACAAAACCCATAATAGTTTAGCATTTTATTTTTCCATTTTAGTATGTTTTATGATGTTCTGAGACTGAGCCTTCACAGTCGTAGCACTGTGCTACTGCTTGCTTAGAGAGGAGCTTGCAGTTGAGGCTCTTGGAGCTATTTGTGTCCAGTGGTTTTGCCTACTCCAGGTGTATTTCAGTCTGGATAGTCAAACTAGATTGACTGATAAACTAAATCAAAATGAAAGCTGCTGTGTATCCTGTTTTATACTACATATAAGGTTATGATAATCCTTGGATTATCATAGCTCTTGATTTCTGCAGCCATGGAATATTTTGTACATATTCTCTTTTTCTGGCCTCACTTGTGTACCACTTGTTCCCTGTCTGTTAGAATCATGCCTAACATTTGAAACCTTTAAGTAATTTTGGCAACCTGCCTTTAAAAATAAAGTAAGGACAGCTGGTCATAAAAAGGCTTCTACTTCCTTCCCACTTGCTTCACTTAAATTTTAAATTTTTAAAAGTTAAAAATCCTTAAGCTCTGGCCAAGACATGAAGTGTAAGATTCTGACTGCGTGCCTCCCCCTTCACGCTCAATGGGTTGACTAGGAATGCTGTATATTTCCTTTGACCTATTCTTGTTTTCTTTTTCTCTCTCTTCCTCTCTTTGGCTTCCTATTCTAGGATGAGTCATCCATGTTCTTCCAGTTTGGCCCATCAATAGAACAGCAAGCCTCTGTCATGCTCAACATCATGGAAGAATATGACTGGTACATCTTCTCCATTGTCACTACTTACTTTCCTGGTTACCAGGACTTTGTGAACAAGATCCGCAGTACCATTGAGCACAGCTTTGTGGGCTGGGAACTGGAGGAGGTCCTCCTGTTGGACATGTCCCTGGACGATGGGGACTCAAAGATCCAGAACCAGCTCAAGAAGCTCCAAAGCCCTGTTATCCTCCTCTACTGCACAAAGGAAGAGGCCACCTACATTTTCGAGGTGGCCAACTCTGTGGGTCTGACAGGCTATGGTTACACGTGGATCGTGCCCAGCCTGGTGGCAGGGGATACAGACACAGTGCCATCCGAGTTCCCCACCGGGCTCATCTCTGTCTCATATGATGAATGGGACTACGGTCTTCCTGCCAGAGTGAGGGATGGAATAGCCATAATCACCACGGCTGCTTCTGATATGCTCTCTGAACACAGCTTCATCCCTGAGCCCAAGAGCAGCTGTTACAACACCCAGGAGAAAAGGATTTACCAGTCCAACATGCTCAACAGGTAAGGGAGGGGGCTGGGCTAGCCTTAAAAACGAGGGGTCACAGAGGACCTCTGAGACCAGAATAATTCTGCTGGGGCACATGACACTTGGGGGCAGTGGGTGATGTTGGCCAGAACCTGGGCAAGGGGAGGTGTGCTGGTGGTGGGACCTGTGTTGCTGTGCATCATGAGTGCCACTACTGTCACCCCCTTAGAAAGCCTCTATACAACACGGGGCAAGCCAGCATGAGGAAAAGGAACAATGAAGGCATAATGCAAAAATTTGGGTGTGCCCTTCGATGCACAAAATTTTGCTTTTATAGCATTGCTGAACTTCTTGGAGTGTCTTTGCATGAATGGGTCTGTAACCTTCAGGTGGGTTCTGCCTGAGAGCAGTGGGGATTTTTGTATTGAAATCTAGAAGGCTCCAGGTTTTGTTCCACGCACCAGCAGTATATGAACGGGTGTCCTTTATAAGTGATGGTTGTTTAACCCTCCTGGAATGGTTTCATGGCACCTGTTGTCTGAGGACCATGTGTCCTGCTGTCTATTAGCCCTGAATTACAGGAGAGAAGGAAGTGTAGAGACATCTGGAGAACTAGAGCTGCAAAAAGAGTTAAGAGTCAACAACTCTGCTCAGCTCCTGCTTTATACTGGAAGCCTTTAAAGCCCTCGGCTGTCTTAAGGATCCAGTTTACGTCAGAAATGATGACTTGTGCTATCACCGTGCTCATTGGCACCTTGTTGGCCATTGTCTGCTGAATGTTTTGGATCCCATTCTCTCTTGTGCACATTATGTAGAGAGCCTAGGCACCTCCACCAGAACAGCAAGTTTTCTAGATGGAAAAGTGCATTTAAAAATAGAGAAAACCTATCTGAATAAACGTCTTTTGATCCAGATTCAGATTTCCTGAAGAAACGGTGCTAAGACGCCTGTTTAGGGTCATAGAGGAACCCTGTGGTGGAACAACCTCTAGAACAGCACTCTGATTACTAGATCTTCCTTTCTGTTCCAGCTGGAGTTTTAGTGTGTCGCTAAGCAACCCAGATAATTAGACATGGGAAGAGCTGGGGGAGGTGATATCTGCAATTAGCCAGATGCCCCCTGACCTGTTCAACTGTCATTCTCCAGTCTTTTACATATAAAATCCTTGGGCAGGTTGGTCCCTTTGTGGTAGGACAAGGGGAATCCAGGCAGTAGCCATCAGGAGAAGTGGCCACACAGAGCTCAGCGTCTTTGTTCATTTGTCATGATGAATCATGGAACAGTGTAAATGTGATGGATTGGTTTGCATGCTGTGACCCCTTGCTGTCAACTGTACTAGGCGGGTAGAGAGAGAGTGGTGGACAAGAAAGGAGATTTTGCTTTGCCTGAAAGTTGGGGATTGAAAGAAAAGTCTATCCTTTGACCTGTTATATTATCTATAATGCTATCTGCTATTTGTTCTTTGTCTCTGTGAGCGCCTTTACTTCCTCTTCCCCACACTGGCTTTTTGCTGTCTGCAAGCCTTGGAATCACCAAAGGTGCCCAAAGCTTTTATCAGTTTCCTTTCCAGCTAGGCTTAGGGGTAAGGGGTGTTTGAGTCATCCTTGGAATGATTAAGCAGGGAAAATATATTTAATATATACAAAGTTATCAGAAGTAGCATCAAAGCAGGCTGTTGTTCTACCTTTCCAAATGAATGGTGATTTTTGGGGGGTGCTGTGTTGTGTCTTTTCAGCAGCTACCTAGAAAACAAAATGTCGTCCCCTGCTATGTGATGCAGTGTTCTGCAGAGACCTTCAGCTAAATAGTTCTGTTGACACTGTATTAGCCTGTGCATAACATCATACCCATATAGCTACACTGCTTCGAGGACCCAGTGTAATCTCTCTGCATAGCACTTCTTTGCGTTGTACAGAAGAGACTTTTGAGTCTCTAGATATGACGGTATTGTTGTGCAGTGTAGATATGCCCTGAAGCCTGGCCACCCCACATGAAAGCAGTTCTTGTCACTTTTGAAGATACTAGCTTTCTTCTTACCTTCATGGCCCAAATCATGCTGTTCCTTCTCCCTTGTCTGCTTTGGGTACAGCATTCACAGGAATGACTACAGATACGTGTAGATATACCCATCTTAGTTTGGGTACCAACATCAGTCTCACTGAGAAGCAGAGTCAATTAGTCCATGCCAAACTCTGTTCTGCCGCTGCCTAGATTGCTGCAGGCACCTGAGCTAGCTCAGAAATAATTACACTGTGTTGCAGTTGCTTCTGTGACCACAGTGCAAATACTTGCTTTGCCTTGCACAATGCTGGCCTGTGCTCTGCCGGTCTGGGGTTCTGACCCGCCCGAATGTTCCCACCCTGCCTGTACTTCCAAGTGAGGTGGTTAAAAAGTGTGACTTCAGTGAGTTGGGTGCATGGTTTTCTGTTTAAGTGAAATTACTTTTGGGCACCTTTTCAGCTACTGCTCTCTGAAATACACAATTGCTTTTACAAATCCAAAGGTTCAATAGAAATGTGATAGCTTCAAGCTCAGCCTCACAGCCTGGATGGAGTCTGGGCAGGAGGAAAGGTAGAGGAGAGGGAGAAGTGGAAAGAAGCAGACATGAAGATAGGAGTTCACCTCACTGAACCAAAACCCACAGAGATTAATGGCTGTAATCTGTGTTCATACCTTCAAGTCCCATTGAACTGGCTGGAATTTACTATGTGCTAAGCTTTAAACCCCTCCTGATATACTTTGTCTATCTGAGGTCTTTAAATCTCTCCTGAAATGCTTTGTCTATCTGGGGTATTACAGATTCTGCAGACCTGGCTGCTTCATACCTTCCCTAACCCCTTCCACCTGCTAAGATCCCCCAGCACTTGTGCATTGTGCACAGCAGGCAGCAGCAATACCTGCATGTCTGGGACATGGTCTGGCTCTCTTTGGACTGGACTGAAGGTTCTGGAAAACTAATTTTAGTCCTGCCCTGGACCCGGCAATACTATATTCAGCCATCTGCAACTTACAGTTCCCCCTCCGCATGCCTACACAGAATAGAGAAATGTATGTACGTGGGCTTGATGTCTGGGGAGACTGCAAAGTGTATGTGACCTCAGATAATACATCACCATGTAGCTGGTGTTTCAGAAACTCTTGAAGTTAATCCAAAGTGGTCCAATTTGCTTCAAATCCATAGCTGGGAGGCAGTGTGATAAAGGAATTTTCCCATTTTATTCTTTGGAGAGTGACACATCCAAGTAAAAAAATGTGTAATTTAGTTCAGCTGGGGCACATTATACACTAAGACTGTGAATTAGTCATTTCCCAAGATCTGCCTTTGAACTGTGACCATTTCTTACTTTTTTTTTTCTTTCTGAAAGTGCAGTAGCTCTGAATGCAGTTAAAATCAAATGGTCTTGCTCAATGTGGTCTCAGTTGGTGGTTGATCTGGGTGTATAATAGACAAAGGAGGAAATGAACTGAATGTTGCTCAGATTTGGAAAGAAAGCTCGGTTTCTCCATGTCTTTCCCCCTTCTTAGGTTGACGCTCTTGTTCGTTTTTGCAAGTGCTTTTGCAAACAAAGTTTTGTTTGACGTATGGCTGCAAGCACAAAAAGAAACAAGACGGACTGTTATCTAAATGCCATTTCTTGCCAATGTAGGTGTTTGGTCTGCATCTTCTTGTATTAATAATGGTCTCATAGCAACTGTTTCTTGTCTGTCTTGAAACTGATTCTCCTTTGTGTTAGGCTGGAACTGCAGAAGTATGATCACGACCATTGAACGTTGCAGATTTTGTCCTAGAAATGGGCCCACTGGTGAGGTAACTCCACTGACTAGTAGGAAGATGATACTTTAAGAAAGGTTTGTTCTACAAGAATTGTTAGTTTTCTCTTTGAATGATTCCTGAGGAAGTTTTCCTCTAGTGAGGGATTTATCTCAATTTATGATGATAATAGGCTTAGGTGATCATTTGGAGTCCAAATATCCAAACGCTGTTTTCCATTTCAATGACACTTTCATTCTTTTGTTTGTAATAATTATGTGTTCATTTATTCCTTCATTGTCCCAGAAAGAAATGTGGTTGGAATATTCCATTCTACCAAGTTTTTATAGTTAATCTCAATGGCCAGTCTTCAACCAGGTGTCCAGCAAACCACTGTGCTCTCTGCTCCCTTCTACCGGATGAGAAGATTACAAAGGTTGGGATGGAGTTTCTAACAGCGTTTTCCTCTGGAGAGATGCTTAGATGTGGAGTTCTTCCCTCTTGGCCCTTCCAAGGAGAGTTGCTAACCTTCTAGGCATTCTGCAAAGCTCATCTATTCTCCCTTCACCATGGCTGCTAAGGAGTGAGTGGGCAGAGGTGGATGTGTTTATAGGCAGCCTTCTGCTTATTTCATAATTTTAATTGATGGGACAGATTTCCTTGAGCTTGGGATTGGTGCTTCTCATTACATTTTAGAAATGCAAAGAAATAACTAAATGACAGGAGCATTCTTGGGAGTGGAATTCAGGGATGAGTCATGAGAAAAGAATATGATTTCTGGCACGTATTTGAGGAATAGAAGCTCCGCCGTTTTTGTATGGATATTCAGAGTCATTGGGCTACATAAGCTATGCTTTTATTATAGCCTTCAATGAGACCTGGGTTCTTCCTAGCAGTTGTCATGGCTGCTTGTGAATGCTGGGCCATAACTACTAGTTTGTTGTTGTAGGGTTACTAATGAGTTCTCCACTGATTGGCTTTAATAGTCTCTCATTTAACACCAGGCTGCACATACCAGATTTCATTTTAATAAAAAGTGCAGTGAAGCATTTGCTTTGGAATTAAAATACAAATGTGGAATTATACTGCCTTTGCAAAGAAATACATTAAGAGGGGAACAAAGGTAGGTTCAATTCTGCACTTCAGATTCCTCAAAAATAAAAACAGCTGGCAAGCTAGTTTGCTGTATTGTTTGGACATGATATTTCCACTCTGGGGGAAATACTTTCATCTGGAGCTTTCCATGCCAACCAGTTAAGAAAGGCAAAACAGCCCCTGATGAATGGTTGGAAACTATTTTCTCTGGAACACCCAGGGCAAGCTCTGTTCTCACGTGGCCACGTTTCCCTAGTGGAAACTAGGAATTGCTGGGGCTTAGACGGCTGAACAGTGAGTCAGTGAGCAGAGAAAGTACTTGCAATAGGCTTGTACAAATACATTGCTTCCCTGGAGGCTCAAGGCCACAGGGGCTATACGTATCCCTGGAAAGGGGTTGTGCCACCCTGATGTCCGGGAGCAGCACCATGCCCATAGCGTCCTGGACCAGCTTTCCCCAGGTCAGTGCCAGGGACAGTGCCCAGGCAGCACCTTTCCTTGTTTCCCAGGCCTCTCCCATCCCACCCTCCTGCCCTCTCTTCTACAGTCGTGGCAGCTATCATCTGCCACGTCAGACACGGGGATCATCATATGGCATTTGCAGGTACTGCCATGGAGCCGCTCTGTGTCGTCTCCCAGCCGAGTGAGCCGCATCCCTTCGGACAGCGCAGCAAGGGAGTTGAGAGCTGGAACGGAGAAAGGGCCATTTGTGTCGCCCTTTCTCCATTCGTAGGACTGTCGAGTTAACCTCGTGCTAAGAGAAGGGAGCACTGGCCAGCACTGGGGTCTCACTGGCTTTGGTGGGGCCACATCTACCTGCTCGGCAGCTGGCTGGGAAGCCCTTCTCCAGCCCTTAAACCCAGCGCTGCTCCAGCGGCGGGAGCTGCGGCGCCGGGACTTGCTTCTTAACTCTGGGGAGGAGGGGAGGGAAGGCATAAATGGCACGTTCCCACGGATGCAGAAGTTGCCCTTTTCAGAAACTTGGAGGGTGAGGGAGCATATGTAACTTTTGACCTTTCGGAGCCTTTAAGCCGGTGTCTTGTTAGCAGCTCGCTATGTTCCCGCTGGTTGGTGTGTCCGGCTGCCGTCAGGCTGGTGCTAGCTGGCAGCACGTGGCGGGAGCGCTGCTGGCGGATTAGAGATCCTCGCTGCTGAAATCTGCTCGTTCTTGTCACCGCTCCAGCAGCAGCTGGAGGCTGGGGCTGGCCCGCGTCTTCCGCCTCCGTCGGGGTCTCTCTGCTTCCCCGCGTCCCCTGTTGTACAGCACCTCGCTCTCCGCTGCTTGCATACTGCCATCGCTTTCTTTTTTTCACCTCCCCGCCTTGCGTCTCCTGTGGCATTTCATTTATCCTGTGTGCGTTGCTCCCCGTTGCGGTTGTTCAGTGCTGGTGAAAGCCACCGGGTTCGTAACCCTGGGGCTACCGGTTAGTCACACCGCCTGCCCCGGAGGTGAGCGGTGCGTGGGGGGAGCGTTCAGCCATGTGCCGCCCCATCTCGGGGGCCGTGCTGGCTTCCTCTCGCTCCTTTTTTGTTGTCCCCTGAAGCGGGACGCTGAGGGCGGCTTTGTAAGGTGCTCTTGACCCAAACCTCCCCCGTACGGGCGGGCTGCTAAGGGTGCCCGACGCAGAAGGGCACGGTCTGTGCCTGGCTGTCCTCCTTGGTCTGCCCAGCCCTCAAGCAGAGCTGCTCGGGCCGCGGGAGGCACAGCTGTCTTGCGAGGGAAGGTCTAACGTCGAACCGACGCAGCACGGCGGTGGGATACCGCAGGCCCCTGGCTTTTCAAAGGGAGTATATGACGGGGGGACAGCAAAAATGTTTGCTCCTCAGCAAGCGCCACAGGATGCCTTGGTCCTGCAGAGCAGGGCTGTGTCCGAGCGGGAGAGGAGGCACTTGTTCTGTGTGGACAGCTGGATTTTTCATCCTCTTTGCAATTAAAATAGGATGGGAGGCTTCAAGTGAAGCGATGGGTTTTTGGCAAGGGTTATCTTTTGATTAGAGGACAGACCCTTTCGTAAAGGCCTCCAAAATTCACCGGCTGGGAATGAATTTTGGTATGCGCCATCAGTTTCCAGATGGGAAAATGTCCGTGTTCTGCTTCCAACCCTCTGAGACATCTCCTGCTCTGCAGCCAAGTCCAATTAGTGCTAATCCCGTGGCAACTTCACTTGCTGGTGACAATATGCTTTAACTTGTGCATTCAGGCTCTCTTTGCTTTTCATGAAAAGTGAATCAAAATCCTTCCTCTGTGGTGGAACTGAAGGAGCAGCGCGAAACTGCAAACCCAGCTCTGGCTATGGGTTAGTGTCAGCTACAGCCGCATCTTCCCCCAGTCACAAAATGCATTTGGGGTCCTGTGGGTTTTAAAGTGCCCCAGGGAATCTGAAAACCTGCTTTAGCAGATCAGTGGAGGAAAGATGAGAAATAGCCTCTTTCCTTCAGGGACTGGCTTGTTGAGGCTGTGGATATTTTGTGACTTGCACACCTGCAAACTGATAGTTAGCCATATGCAGTTTCATCACTAGAGCCTGTAAGGAACACGTGCATTTTTTTTTTTTCTTTCTGATAGAAACGTGTTTTGGTTTTGGGTTTTTTTTTCCCTCCCCTCAGACTTAATGTTCTTACTATCTTTCAAGTTCTTAAAAATAGGAACTGCCGCGTTGCTATGGCTCCCTGCGCAACTGTGGAGCAGCTTTCTTTTCTCTTGTCTTTGATGCAATTTGGGTTCACGATGTGGTTTGACAAGACACCAGCCCAGCTTGCTGCCTAGTGGCTCCCTCCTGGGGGGGGGGGGGGGTGCGACAGCATTCACTGTTGACAGAAATTCATGAATTAAAAGGAAAAAAAAAATCAGATGGCCTTTCTTGGCAGAAAATCGAGGCATTAACCCTGGCACGTCCGGGACGAGATTTTTTTTGTTACGTTCTGCAGTCTTAATGCCATTCCTGTGGTTTAACTTTCGATGGGATATTCTTTTTCCTTTTCTGTCCTACACCCTTGTGTGATGGAGCTGAGCCCTATCAAACAGCTCGTCTGTTCCCCTCCAGAGGCACCTGCCATTCAGTGGTCTTTGCCTTATACGCTTCGTCTAAGAAATCCTTGTTCACATTTCAAGCTAAGCTTGTGGTTAAGTACTTTGCTGAATTGAGGCTTAGAGCACCCTGGACTACGTGCTGCTGATGAAATTCCTCTCAAAATCATTGCTTTAAGGGTGTTACTCAAGTCTTGCATCCAAATTTTGGGAAAACATGGATCTGCATATCTGTGGGGCAGCTGAATACTTATCTCAAAGGGACCAAACCGAACTGTGGCTTTGAACACCTGTTACCTGTGCAGAATCTAGACCTCCCTCTGCAGCTCACAGACCTCTCCACTGGCCTATTTTCACGTAGCTATAATTTTTAAAGTATGTTTTGTTTTCTGTCGCAAATTTTATTTTCATTCTCAGTCCAAAGGTGAATATTTTGGAAAAAATCTGAGCAAAAAAACCTGTTCGTCCAATTTTGAGTTATGAGAGTGTGAAATGAATGCATTTGTTCTGCTTTCAAATAATTATCCAACAGTGGGGTTTCTGCTGGTGTGGACAAATAACTCCAAGCTAGCTTAATTTCAAACTTCAGAAATCGGTTTACAGTGTTGGACAAGGGATTCCTGCTTTGTTAAGGTTAGAAGATGTGATTTTGAATTGAATATGAACATTTGAAGGTGTCATTTTTTTTGTATTGTACATTCACTGTCCCCTATATTTCTTGAAGTATTTGAATGAAAGATAATCTAGAAATGTTATTTAAAATGCTTAAATGCGAGTGAAATAGTAACAGTCCAGTCTTGTCCAGTCCACTACCTGCTTTATCGTTCCCACAGGGCATTCTCTCCTGATTTAAGTAATAAAAATGTCCCTACTCAAGCCTGCAAGCACCTTAATATAAAATGAATATTAAAATCTAACCGTAGTGCCCTTGAAATGATCAATCAGACTGAATGCTGCCAGCCGTCTTCCTATAAAGCAAGCTCTTTTCCACCCCTGTGGAGAGATTTCTGAGCTTGCTATCACCTGTTCACACTGAACAGGTCTCCAAACCTGTCTTGATTGAATAAAGATTGTAAGGTGATGAGGGCTGCCCTCTGCAGTAAGGGACCATGAGAAATGCTTGAAAAAACAGATTTGGTGAACTTAGGGTTGGTCTTTGTTAAGGATCTGGTGAGACGGCAGGTCATCGGATGAAGAGTTCCCCCACTGGTGGTGCGGTCAGGGTGCAAGAGAGCTGCCACACTGGACTGAAACCCCGTGAATCTCTGTGGCCTGACAGTGGTTAAAAACGCACAAATGCTGACTCGATGCTGACTTTTTTCCTGGGTTTTGAAGCTGTATTAAAACGAGATGGAAATGAGTTTTCAGTGTCTTGCCCGGCGTTCTGCCCTGTGTTATTAGTGTCACAAATGAAATCATTTTTCAGGAAGATGGCTACCTCCAGTAGCAGTGTCAGCATCTTACATTTATTTATGACAGGCTGTAGTATCTTGTATCTGCAATTCCAAAGCACTTTACAAAGTAGAAAGGGATGGCTTAATTCACTGCTAAAATTCAGCCATCTCTGGGGTGAAATAGAGCAACTGTTTAACAGCTCACAGTACGAAGCGGAGATGAATACTGCACCTCACTGGAGCTGCACGAGGAATTTCAGCTGGCAGAATGAAATTGCTAGAGGTGGATTTCCGCCAAGACATTGGGTCTGTTTAATAAGCGCAAGAGATTAGTGGCAGTGCCACACATGCCTCTCGTGTGCCTGTGTGAAGCAGGCAGCCAGCAGTTCCAGAAGTGGTTTCAGGAAGGAGGTTGGCAGCTTTTCCAGCATGCAGACTTCACCAGCAGATGATATCTGCTTTCACAGACCTCCTTTATCACAAGACCATGACATGTTTTGGGCAGATGTACCTAGATTTTACACCGATTATCTGCTTATTTCCCTTGGAAACTCAGCCCTGGGCAGACGGAGATGTCCAACAAGGCTGCTGCGTACCTGCTGCTAGGTATAGACAAGTGATAACTGGAACTGGATGGGGAGCAAAAGGGTCAACTGCAATGAAGCTTTGGGAGGATGCAGCCACATAGGTAATAGATGCCATAAATAAAAGATGGTCCCCCTAAAAGAATGTTTTTATCGCTTTCTTCCCCTTTAAAATAATGCATCACTGGCAGATTAAGCCCTGTGAGTGACATGAGGTACCTCAAACACAAACTGCTGCAAGAAATGCTTTCCACCCTCTTCTCAAAGATGCTGATGCTGCCCTTCTGCATCTGAGTGGTGACATGTGGCATGGTGAGAGCTTAGAAGAGCTGGTACTTAAGCTCTCCAGCATCACCAAGGGACTGTGAAGACTTTGAGGTGCAAAGTACAGATGCTTACAGCCTCTGAATAAATCTGAACATCAAGCAACTGCTCTTCAGTATGCCTAGTATGTATTCATGTCAAATAGCTGTTTGGGGGAGGGGAGTATGGGATGCTGGGCTTTCCAGCATTTGACTTGCCCAGATCCAGGAGGTACAGCAGGACAGATCTTTCAGGGTTCTGCATGTTCTGCTGCCCTTGTCTCAGTTCCCTTCCCTTCTCTTCCCTTGCAGGCATGTAGTTGTGTCGTGGTTTAACCCCAGCCAGCAACTAAGCACCACGCAGCCGCTCACTCACTCCCCCCCCATCCAGTGGGATGGGGGAGAAAATCAGGAAAAGAAGTAAAACTCGTGGGTTGAGATAAGAACGGTTTAATAGAACAGAAAAGAAGAAACTAATAATGATAACACTAATAAAATGACAACAGTAGTAATAAAAGGATTGGAATGTACAAATGATGCACAGGGCAACTGCTCACCACCTGCCGACCGACACCCAGCCAGTCCCCGAGCGGCGATTCCCCGCCCCCCCTTCCCAGTTCCTAAACTAGATGGGACATCACATGGTATGGAATACACTGTTGGCCAGTTTGGGTCAGGTGCCCTGGCTGGGCACGAGAAGCTGAAAAATCCTTGACTATAGTCTAAACACTACTGAGCAACAACTGAAAACATCAGTGTTATCAACATTCTTCACATACTGAACTCAAAACATAGCACTGTACCAGCTACTAGGAAGACAGTTAACTACATCCCAGCTGAAACCATGACAAGTTGAGATACTGGGGGAGCTCTACTTGCAGATCTGTTTTGGTTTTAATGTAGCTGTGAGGAGGAGGAGGTCTTACTTTTTGCCAATGTGAGGCTCCTGGTCAGATGAAACAAGTACCTTGGAGATGGTGCCAAGTCACAGTTTCTCTGGTGGCTGTGGAAAGATGCTAGTTCTGGAAAAGGCCCCAGTTTGACTGGCTAGCGTGAGAAGTTTACTTAATTTACTGATTTGTATTTTTTTCTCCAAGCAATTTTTCATGGAAAGCTCAAGTTTTAATTGATGAAGGCACAAGCTTAGCAATGCTGTGAAATTGATTTGGGATAGTTTATTATAGTTCCATGAAATTGCTTAACAAGAAAGTTTGGCAGAGCAAGGGAGCCAAATGAGAAGAGCATAGCACTCCCAACAGTGGGTGGCACTGGAAGGACCATGTAAGCCAGTATGGAGGGTATGTTGTCATTCAGGGGAGGATTAGCCACAGGGGAGTGGAGAGCTGCTCAGGTGAGAGGCATCCACCACCTTCCATTGGGGATCAGACTGGTTTGCGCTGTTGCTGGTTGCCTCCTTTTTTGCCACCCACTTCTGGATCCTCACAAAGCCCGGAGAAGGGCTGCTGCCTCTTGGTGCTCAGCTGCGGCAGCTCTGAAACCTTCGTCGCAGCCATCAGTCGGCAGCATGGAAGCCAGTCCCTGGAGAAGGGCACTGACAGAAAGGCAGTGAAGGAGCGTGGGGATGCGGTGCAGAAGGAGGAGCACCTGGGGAAATAAAAAGCATCACTAGGCTTGGTTTTACAGCACTTGCTGTGAAGGGCATGCAGGCTACTGCTGAGCTTGGCACACAGCTGGTTCCCCAAGTGGTAGGGCTGTGGGTGGCACTGATCTTTATACCTCTGTGTGGTTCATAGCTTACCTTCTCAGTTGCCACAGGTCAGAGCAGCAGTGCCCAAGGATGGAGAGCCGTATGGATGCTGTGACCTTGGCTGTGGCTACTCTGCCAAAGCCGTGCAGCAGTGACTCCTATGCCAGCAAGTACCCACAGTCTTCTGTTGTGGCCTGAGAACTCAAAGGCAGGTATATAAAAAGCCGTATAAATTTGTGACAGAGGCTCAAGCTGAAAGTTTTTTTCAGCTTCAGAAAAGAAAGCTGTGTGGTAGCACCTAGGGGTCTCATTTGGAGACGGCTGAGTGAGAAATAGTCCCTGCTCCTTTCCCCTCACTATTATAGAAGAAAGGAGATGTGGAGCTGGTCAAGGAGACAAACACTGTTATGTCTGTGGCTATTTACTTAATCATTATGCCTTCAGGAGGGTGCTGCAGAGAACCATGAGCCCACAGCACTCGGGGTGTTGAGGGTGCTCTCAGTATAGCAGTGCTCTGGTGAGGTTCCAAGGAGCCGGTTTGGTACCACCAGGAAGCTATGGAACATGTTCTTCTGCGGTGGCACATGCTGTGAAAGATAGTGATAGTGTGAGGGAGGTCTGTTTTACAGGAATGGCCCTCTGGTAACAGCTCACACCTTTACTGATGTAGACCTATGCCAAAAAGCTTGTTTTCTTAGTCAAGTCCTTATGTCTCTTGGTTTTGCAATGTCTGCTGTGTATTTCACCACTAAAGATGCTGTTTCTTTATGTTCCATCTTCAGGCCAGGAATCCTTTTTTTTGCCCTTTTGTCTTGTTACCAGGCATGGGAGTGATGGGCTTGTTCTGGCCAGTGGGTACAAGAGCAAATTTAGAATATATTCTTCTGCAGTATTCAGAATATCTTCTTCTGCAGTGCGTCTAACCAAGGATGTGAATGGTGGGTAGTCAAGTAGAGGAACAGATGATGAACAAGTACTTAGATGTTTGAACTAACAATTTTTTTACTTCCTCCTCAACCCACTGATCCTAATGGGTTTCCCACTGTTTGCCTGAGAGAGCTCTGAGAGGGATTGGGAGTGGGACTCTTGCGAGCTTGCCAGATCAACAGCAGTCTGCTAATTGACATTTTCTCCTTTTTCAACATAATTTTGGGGCAGGCTTGTAGGAGTACATTGAGGAAGGAGAGAATAGGAGGGTTGTAGGGGAGGCAGTAACCCATAGGCAAACCCCTAAAATTGCACTGACGTATCCGTGCCTCATGGTGATTTGCAAACAGCCAGAGATGAACGCACTGCTCTTGTTACCAGTCACGTCCTCTTGGTGTGTCTCTGTGTCCTTCCCTGGTTCCCATTCTCCATCTTTCTCATCCTCATTTCTCAATAGGCAATTCTTTTCTATAGAAATATTAAATCTTGGTTTAAAACAGAAGAACCACCCCATTTTCCCCACCCTCTTTCTTTCCTCTCTTTCATCTTTTCTTCCCATGGAAGTGTTTGAAGTAGCACAAGTTCCTGAGAAAGGCATTTTTTTTCTCCCTTTGTGCTTTGGCTCCGTGTCCCTTCTTCATTATATCTTCCCTTTGTTATTTTGTTCTGCCTGCCTCGTCTCTCTGTTTTCTCCCCATCTCTCAACCCTTCTTCAAGGCTCTTTCTTCATTAATATGTTAATTTCTAGCCCAGGAATGCTTCTTGCGGCTCACTGTTCACCAGGGAGAGCCAGAGGAGAGAGCCAGGAGAGAAGGAGGAAGGGAGAGAGGGAATAAGAAAAAAGAGGAGGACAGTAATTTACAAGAGGACAGGACAAGGGATGTCGGCGAAGGAGGAATCTTGCACTAACTGGTGTCACGATGCCAGGGAGAAGAGGATTATCCACGTTTTGGACTGGGTTGATCTTTTTCTATTGTTTTGATGCTTTCAACTTCTGAAACATCTTCTTAGTAGGAAAAAAAAAAGTTCAAAATTAAAAAGCCCTAAACTCTTTTTTTTAAGGAGTTCCTTTTTAGCAATTACCAAATTATTTTTCCCTCCACATAGAATTTTTTTAAGCCATGTGGTGCCTTTGTTTCATTTGGTGCAAACGTGTTGCCTGCATGGTCTTTACATAAGGCTTTGGGCACATTTTGCAGGGTGAACAAAACCATACCAGAAGTTATCTGAAGGGGATTTTGCCCCAGCAGAAATTTCCAGAGTTTTTGTCTTCTTCAGGTAAGAAGTGGGGGATGGTTCAGCTTCTGTTCAGGTAAAGAGATATGGATAAAGACTGGAAGACTACAGAAGCTATATAGCAGTGAAAATGTTAGGGAATCTGGGGATAGAAGGAGCATGAGAACTGCAATTAGAGACAGGTGTGATGAGTCAAGGATTTTCTTTCTGCCTCCCACCAGCACAGTTACTGGGTGGAAGGTTGCAAAGGAGCAAGCGATGGAGGCAGACACCTCTGCAGCATGGACCAGATCTGGGAGTAAAGCAGAAAGCCAACACTATTGCAGTTCTGCCCTGAAATTAAGCAACCTCTAACTATTGTATTTGCTGCTTTGTATCTAACGTAGCGAGACCTCTGTCTGTGCTTGGAGTCCTGCGATCGTGATTGCCCAAGCAAATAATTAACAATGCAGCAATGAAAGTCAGCGCAGGGGAGCTGGCTGGGTGGTGGCTGGAGGTGAGAAAGCAGGTCTGAGGAAGGGCATGTGGTAAAGGAGGGAGACAGCAAAAGATGGGCTCTAATACAGTGCTGCAAAACTGCTACGAGCTGGAAGCAAAATAACCATGGAGGAAAACTTGGGGGGACTGCTGCAATGTTCTGTGAAGTCCAAGGCCCCCGAGCCAAGAGCCTTTCATATATTAGGTACACGCAACTGTGTCAGATGAATATTATTTAGGTTGCAAAGGCAAGCACTTCAGACGGAAGAAAATGCCACAATTAAGGCTGCAATCTTAATTTGGCACTCTTTTGTCTGCGCATTAGAGAGCAGTGGTTTCAAGACTGCATACGATCTTTCAAGACAGGACCCCTGCCTGCCTCTGTACGCAGGATGGGTGCCATTTCCTGACCGAGCAGTGATTCGGTATTTTGTTTTCTTCGCCTTGTTTAATGTGTAGTCTTAAGCTTTGTATTGTGCCTGCTTTCACAGGCTGCTGAGAAGAGAGGATTCTTCCTCTCAAGGTGTTATCTGTGGCACACGTTAGGGCAGTATCTCAGTACATCATGAAGTTCATGGATTTTCACCCTACTCCTGTGAGATGAGAGGACACAAGCTGCTTTATGTAAATCCATTGTAAAGGCGGAGAACTGAGGTGCAGCAAGATTAAGGTCAAAAATGTCTATTAATTTTTCATGGCCCATCTGAGACACCTAGAATCTTGTTATTCAAAGTACTGATCATTACAGAATGCTTTCTGTGTTCAAAGCAAATTTCTCTTTGACTTCAACTCAGCAATTCCTTGAATTGCCCCCTGCCAAATCTTAACCAGGGCTGAGCACCATTTTTCATTGATTTTTTATTAATGTAGAAATGGACATTTGGTGACATGTAAGTTATATGGGCTGTCTGTTTGTACCCCGTTTAATTGTTTGTTTTGCAGAAATCATCTTGAACTCAGGAGAAAAACAAAACAGTCTCCAAACTGTTTCCCTTTTTAAATTTAAATTTTAATTATTTCTTTCAATATATTTTAGATGAAACATTTAATTTCTTATTCAAATTAGTTTATAATTTCCATATGTATCTTCCTTTTACTTGAAAAGAGATGTTTGAAAATGTTCAGATTCAAAAGAGGGTGGGCTGTACTATATGTTTTGTTTCATTAGAATCAAAATGTTGTACTTACTGATTTGCGAAAATTGGGCTCTCAATACAGTACTTATTTTTGTTTGGAATTGCCGCCAGACCAAAAAAGGAGCCAGAGGGTTTGTCCAGCTTTTGTCAAGCATCCAGAAAATGAGGTGCACAGATTTAGTGACTGCTTGCAAAGAGTCTGATTTAAGAGATTTTAGTGAGCTCTTGTCCATGGTATCCAGTGGTAGGAGGCGTGGAAATGGTTCAAAGCTGCACCAGGGGAGGTTTAGACTGGACGTTAGGAAGCATTTTTTCACAAGAGGGTGGTCAAACATTGGAACAGGCTTCCTAGAGAGGTGGTCGATGCCCCAAGCCTGTCAGTGTATAAAAGGCATGTGGACAATGCCCTTAACAATGAACTTTAGCTTTTGGTCAGCCCTGAAGTGGTCAGGCAGTTGGACTAGATGATCGTTGTAGGTCCCTCCCAACTGAAATAGTCTATTCGATGCTATTCTATTCTACTGACCTCACCATGACCCTTGTGCAGAAGTAGGGATGAATCCAGCCTTGCAATACAGCTTTCAGTTGGCTTAGCCATATGCTTGTCTTGTTTATCCCAGCCATTCTCGACCTCTCCCTTGATTACTGCCCACTTTCTAGACAGCTAAGTTTGATTCCCAGTTCAATCCATCTGGTGCACTGAATGAGACAGGGGTCTTGCAAGAAAAAATGTCGTTGATTATGTCATTCAGGACTGATTCGTAGTGGTTATGCAAAATGGGCTGCATTCAGGTTGCTTGAACAACTGTAATGCTGACATTTCCCCATTTTGCAGTGCTTGACTTTGTGTAATGAATAAGCCCAGACTTTCCCAAAGTGTATGGTTTAGTGGTCATGAACTTTTCATCTTTTCTCTCCCATCGCTGACCTTTTTTGTCTTGTCTCCTTGTTGTGGTGTAACCCCAGCCAGCAACTAAGCACCATGCAGCCGCTTGCTCACTTCCCCCCTACCCAGTGGGATGGGGGAGAGAATCGCAAAAAGATATTAAAACTCGTGGGTTGAGATAAGAACAGCTTAATAGGACAGAAAGGAAGAAAATAATAATGGTAATAATAACAATAATGAAATGACAATAATAATAAAAGGTTTGGAATATACAGAACAAATGTTGCACAATGTAATTGCTCACCATTTGCTGACTGATGCCCAGTTAGTCCCCAAGCAGTGATCCTCCCCAGGCAGCTTTGCTCCCAGTTTGTATACTGGACATGATGTCACATGGTGTGGAATATCCCTTTGGCCAGTTTGGGTCAGCTGTCCTGGCTATGTCCCTTCCCAACTTCTTGTGCCCCTCCAGCCTTCTTGCTGGCTGGGCATGAGAAGCTGAAAAATCCTTGACTTTAGACTAAACGTTACGTAGCAACAACTGAAAACATCAGTGTGTTATCAACATTATTCTCATACTAAATCCAAAATATAACACTATACCAGCTACTAGAAAGAAAATTAACTCTATCCCAGCCAAAACCAGGACACTCCTCCAGCTTGCCTTGTCTCTTCTGCCCTTCTGGCTCCTTGTCCCAGTCCAGTTCTTACCTAGCAAAGCTATGATCTGCCTCACAGATGTCTCATCTAAGCTCTGGACCCTGGATCTAGAAGAATCCAGCTTCCACTTCTGGACTCTGTGCCCCTTGTTGTCATCCATTTCCACTTATCTCACATTCTGGCTCCTTGTCCCATCTGTCTTCCCCTCCCCTCAGCTCCAACAAGTCCCAGTCTCTTTGCCCAAATGGTCCAGGTGTTACACCTCCCAGTTTTCTTCTCCCATGTAGCATTTCAGCGCTATACTTCTCCCAGTGTCCCAAGTCAGTGTATCCTGATCACCTTCTTGGCTCTTTTCTACTGCTTTGGAATTAGCCAGACTCCTTTTCCAGTGATCCTTCTGTGCAGAGAGCAGGCAGGATCAGGGGAGGTGCAGACCCAAGAGGTGCAATCCTCCTTCTCTTGCTTCCCCAGTCCAGGCGTAGACCTTCCTTGAGCTCATGTGTAGGGAAAGTCCCTTAGACTACAGAAGGCCCAGTGAGGAGAGGATTTTAGAAAGATTTTTTTTCTTTTTAAAGCTCTATTAAGTCTCTGTTGAACAAGTGTAAATTGCAGTTTTTCCAACGGCTTATGACCTGTCTAGGTTTTCACAAGTGTGGCAGAAATCAGCATGTGACATGAAAGGAACCTTTTCTTTCCCCTCTCATCAAAATTCAAGTCCCTTGAAAGCAGAGAACTTGCTGGAGCTTTTTAAAAAGGTCACTATTTTTTTCTTAACATTGGTAAAATAGCTTCTTTCCTCTAGCCTGTTTTTGGAAATGAACAGACGACTTTTGCTTCCGTTTTCCTCAAATATCAAACCTGGCATAAGCATCTGATATGGAAAATGTCAATCTGAGAGATAAAATTTGGCGTAGCTAGAGAAATCTGTAAGGAATGGGTTTTGGTAGGAAGCAGAGGGCAGCCTGAAGAGACAGTGGTACCAGCCCCAGCAATGCAGATCTCACCTGTCTGTGGGCTTCCTGGAGCATTTTTAGGAGGTCAGGGAAGGTCTTTCCACTGGCTGAATGTGTCCTTATAGGGGCTTAAACCTGGGGCTCAGTCAGCAAGCAGAGAAACGATTTGTTTTATTTCAGTTTGAATTACAAACAACGTTTCTTAAAAAAAAAAAGTGCCTACCCCAGGCTTTCAGCACCTTTAATACTCATTTGAAAATGCATGTCACACAATGAAAGAAAATCAGTGCCAGTCCCCAGCGTGGAACTAAAACCAACCAGCCAAGCAGTTAGAACAAACAAGCAAAAGAGTGGAAAAAATCCAATCCTCCACAGGCTGTCTTTCTCTTTCTCCTCCTTCTCTCCCTCCCTCCCTGCTTCAGCCATAGGTGTTCAGCTATGGGACTGTATTTTGCAGTCCTGCCTTCACCAAAGTGCATTAACCCATGCAGCTCATGAATCGTCCCCAAACATGGGAAGCCTTGATGAGAAGAAAACAATGCCAGAGTTACTGGTTTTCCTCACTTTTTGTACAAAGTTTCTAGGAGCCCAGCAGCACGGTAAGGTTACAGGCTCCAGGGGAGACCTCTGGCTGTGAGCTACAGAGTGTGGCAGACTGGAAGAGGGGAAAAGTTTGGGGTCAGGATGCTGAGAGAGATTTGGCAATTTGTTTCAACAGCAAGCATCTTCTGATACTTGACGCATCCTCCCTTGGCCATCCTTGGAGAAAGCCCAGTGGAAAGTATCACTTCTGTGGACTTCAAGACAGGCATTCCCTGCTCTGGCAGGGGATTTCGGAATGGCTGGCGCAGCCTTGAACCTCACCACTACCGCTGACTAAATAGTCATGCCCACTAATGGCAATGTGGTGCGATTTGTGAGATGAACGTGGTATCTCAGTCTGGTTCAGGGCTGATCTTATCTCTCTGCTGAGCCAGCCCCCTTTTCAGATAGTTCCCATGAGTTGTCCACAGCAGAAGGGGCAGGGGCTTGACTGGGGCTGAATTATGAACTGCCTTCTCCTGGCAGGTAAGTGATCCTTCCTGGCTGGCATTCATCAGACAGCAGAGGGAACTTCCCTGGCTGCTGCCCACTTTATACATTTCTCAGGGACAAATAAAAATCTCCAGGGCTTTTATGATGCCTCCTCACACAAGCCAGAAATGTACCGAGTATAGATTGAAGAAAAAGAGGAAACAGGAAAAAACATCAGCATCTCAAATGGTGTGCAAGAGGGCTGGTGCCTGTGGCACTGCATGTATTCAATTTCAGCATGCTGTATTTACTTGTTTCCCCCATCTGAAAAGGCAACCTTCAGGCACTTCGCTAAATGGATTGAAATGTTTGTCTGGTCTTAATGATGCTTCTGAAAGAGCCTGTGTGTTATTCCTCCACTCAAATACTTCTGAGAGATTTTGCAATGCCTCTTGGTAAATCAGAACATTATTAATACCTTGGCATTTAGTGGGTAGGCAATGTTCTGTTCTGGGACTACTTTAGAAGGAGTGACTGGGGTTAATAAGCTAATGTTTTCTAGGGGAGGGTGTCCTAATCTGGGAGAGTATGGGAACAATCAGCAGATTAATTAAGATGTGTGTAATGGAGTGGTATGAACGTTTAACTATAGCAATCAGATGAATTGGAAGCACAGTCTCTCTGTCTCAGGTGGGATCCTTTAGGGACGTAGAATCTATTTACCCCATGAAGTACAATTCCCTGTGCACTTTTAGAGCAAACGTGTCTTAGTGGAGACAGACTCAGGCTCTACCCTTAATTATCGTGGTATAAATCTGTAATACCACAGTGTCCAAAATGAGGAAGACTGAGTGCCGCAGAAGAACTGGGCAGCAGAGGAAAACTAAGTGGAGTCACGGTGGTTTACCTGCGTAGCTGAGATAAAATCTGGCTCTATGGATTTGGCAGTGGAGAGGGGAACTCAATGAGCTGGCGTAAGTGAAAGGCTGTAGTTCTGGTTCCTCAGCATGACAGTTATGAACCAACATCCAGGGGAAAAAAGTTGGAGCCGTTTTGGTTTTTTTTTTTGCTCACATTCCTAAGTAGCCTGGGCTATGTACAAGTGGAAAAGGATGGAAGACCTTGGGGGAGAAAAGACTGATTTGGTCTCACTAACTGGTATTATTTATGCCCACAGAATGCTTGCATTAGGCAAGAAGTCCTACTTGGTACTTCTGTGACCTCAAGGAGCAACCGCTGTAGGGGTGGCACACGTATTTCATTAGCAGTACAGTTACATCTATCCTTAGCCAGGCTGGAGCTGGCACTGTACCCCACTGTGAGGGTACTCTGCTTGGATGCCACAGACTTAGGCTCCAGAGAGGATCTAAGTATTTTCTGTGATATAAAATTTCTTCAGAAGAAGGGATTTAGAGAAATTCTTCTATATCAGTATATATGACTACTTCAAATTTAGGGGGCCTTGGTCGACATCCTTACCTGAACAGTCAGGCATTTAGGACTTGAGGTCCCTGTGCTTTAACTACTGGGTTTAACTAGTGGGATCTTTGGAGGGGAAAGGACGATCTTGGTGACTGACTTGAGGAAGGCACTGGAGAGAGCAGAGGACACATGCATCTGAAGGCCTGAGAATAATGATGTGGAAGAATGGATGTGAATTGTAAAAGGCTCTGTGACCACAAAAGCATCACGTTCTGTTGAGCTCTGAAGAGTGTCTGAAGCCACTTTCTGTCTCACACCTTGTAAAACTTGAGCCTAGTGTGTGAGCACTAGCTTTTAGAAATGATGGGCCAGCAGCTGAGCTGAAATTCCTGGTGTGCCATATAGTACCACATGGGCATAGAAGAACAGCGAGGACTGGAGTCCTGAGTGGGTCCATTGCCTGATTTTCACTCAAGCAAAAGACAGTGATGCAGATAGCAGCAGCTATTCTATTTCTAAGAGGTATCATGTTAAAGAGCTTGTTAATAGCATCCTGCCTCCTTCCCATCCCTTAGGCAACCAGCATGGGCAGCAAGTGTAAATAAGTAAGATATGCAAAGGATGAAATTTCATTCCAGCTCAGGGCATGTTCTGTGATGCAACAAATGAGCAGTTAGAGGGAAGGCTGGGATGCAAATCTGCAGTGCTCCTTCCCAGAGCTGGAGATAATTGTTAAAGGCAGACAGAGTCAGGGTGTGGATGGAGCTGAGTGGGACTGCGTGAGTGGGAGAAGGAACATGCCTGACCGACTCTGGCAATGGGGGGGTGCCTATTCTGGCAGCAGGTGGGTGAGCATGTGGGCTGCAGTGAAAGTGTGGTGAACATGCATGACTGAATTATTAGTTCGTTATGCACATGGCTGAGTCAGGTGGGGGGAGGAAGGTGGTCAGGGGAGCAGATTTCTTCTGTCCTTCTGGTCACAGTGTGAAGAAAATACTGAGACCAGTGTTTTGATTGGGCTGTGAATCTAGAAGGACTCCCAGTGAGCAATAGCTCAGCATGAAATCCACCTTTTCAGCTCTCTGGGACACTACAGCATCCTAATTCCTTCCAGGGCTTTGCGAACCAGCTTCTAGCTATTGTAAATTGCTGCAGGGCAACAAATCCATTTACATCTGGGTAATAGAAAATATGAATTTTGCGCCATCTTCCTTGTCTGTCCATCTGTCTTACTTTGCCACCCTTGCTGCTTTGTCTTCGTTAGCTCTCCCTGGCTGTCACTTGAAGCTAAAATGGACTTTCTTGTTTCCCCCATTGATTCTCCCTTTCAAATGCGGTTAGCAGTGATCCTGGATTCTGGGCCATGTACCACCTTGCAAAGAAGCTGCACTGTGCCTTGGGGAGAGGGGAAGGCAGAGCAGGACCAATTTAAAATGAGAAGCATCTGGAAACCAGGGTATAAGCCAGGCAGAAGGCAGTGGGGATAGCTCTGAGCACACATGCTGGAGCCAAAGGACTGGCGGTGACCAAACCCAGAGTTCCCCAGGGTAGAGGCTGGGGATTAGCAGCTCTCTGACCTGGAGAGGGTTCTCCTTTCGGCCCTTGCTGTGGGTGAGGTTGCTGTGCTGGACCATGGGAGCTAGAGGCTGTGCGGCTCTCAGTCTCTTGAATCACAAAGGTTGTTGTAGTGGGAGAGCCTCTAGCATTGAGAGAGAGTGGGAAAGCCAGAAGGTTAGAGGGGGAGCAATGAAGAGAGATAGATATGGGGAAGATGTGGGTGTTCCCACCCTGCATGTGCTTCCCACGCGGACTGTGGCTCCTCTCCAGTGTGCAGTGAGTGGCTGTGTGCTTGCTCAGAGGCTGGAGATGGCTGGCATCACGAAAGCTGCCCCCAGCCCTGGAGCTGGAGGCGGGGATGATTTCTGGGCTAGGACCAGTCCTGCTCTGAGTTAAGCACTCCTCCCCACAGAGCTCTTCTCTTTAGTCTCTCATTTGGATATCTGCTCCTCTTTCCACCTGTGGGAGGTTGAGACTGATGGGGTGTGTGGTGCATGTTTCTGGTGTGTGCATGTGAAGAAAACACCCCAGACACTTGGGCTTCCAAGCACCAAGAGGCTCTAGGGCAGGAAAAGCAGCTGATATTAACCTTGTCCATTCTTCAGCTGTTGGTTTTCTTTTACTGAATGAAAATCACATGTCCTCCCTTCGCACATCATCCCCCCGCCCCCCTGCTCTGGGCTTTACATCAGCCTCCTTAATAAGAAGTGCTCTGTTTTTAGTCCCAAGTGAGTGCCGAGCCCTTCACTGCAGGGCTTGCTGTTGCCTGAAGCTCTCATCTGAAATAGCAGGCTGGCTCTTCAGGCGTGCCACACGCCCCTGAAGAGCTAGTCAGAGCTGGGGTGCCCTGCATTGTGCA
The DNA here is from genome assembly GCF_000737465.1 of Haliaeetus leucocephalus. Lineage (NCBI taxonomy): Eukaryota > Metazoa > Chordata > Aves > Accipitriformes > Accipitridae > Haliaeetus > Haliaeetus leucocephalus. The sequence continues at coordinate 404,957 of NW_010972632.1, read as the reverse complement.
TGGGGGCTCACAGCCCTCTCCCACCCCACCCCAGCTCCTTTTATTCAACATCATCATCATCAGTGACTGGGAGGTAGGAGTAAAAAGCAAGCTCTTCAGGTTTGCGGTTTGTAGTGAATTCCTTCAGGTAGTCAGCTGCCATACTGCTGACTCTAGAAGAACCTCACAAAAATTCATGGGTAAGAGGGCCCTGTTATTAAAGGGAATTCACAAGAATATACATCTGCCAAGCCTAGCCCAGGACTGCCAGGGGTGCAGTGGGAAAATACCTCTCTGTCAAGTGGCACTGACCAGAGCATGCACCAAGAGATGCATCCTTTCTCTCATCTATTTCCCCCCTACCCCATGACGATGCCTTTTGCAGGGGGCTCTCAAGGCATTGTTTCTTTCACATGCATTTCCCAGTCCTTCAGCTGCCTCCACCTTTGAGAGAGTTTGCTTATATTTCTTAAGACTTCCTTGCTTGACCCTCCCATACCTTCTTAAATATTCCAAGGACAAATAGTATTTCCTGGGGTTAAGATACATCAAATGGAAAATGCGTGAAAGGTAAAAGGCTATAAGGAGAAGACTTGAAAATACAGCGTCTAATTAAAGTATGGCAATAGCTGCTTTAAGGGAGTATTATGGCAAATAGCTTTAAAAGATAGCAGAACGGATTGGCCAGCTTTCTGAATAGGACTAGCCCCATCTATTACAGAGGGCTTGATAGGAGCAATAAAGGCTCATGCGTCAGTTCTGCAGAGACAGGAGGAAGTTCATTTGGTCAGTGATGGGAGGGAATTGCAGATGCTCTCATAGCTCTGTTCCAGGGTGGGAGTCTTCTATCACCATTGTCATGGATAATGATGAAACTGATGCACAGGGCAGGGCTGTGAGGTGGAGAACAGGCTCATCTTTAAGTGACTGAGCCTGGCCACACGATTACTGCTTACTCTGGGACTTTCATCCCTCTGTTTTCTACTGCGTGTCCTGGTAGGGACACTGGAAGGGAACTGCAGCTCCCTCTCCAATGTCATCATCAGCTTTCTTTCACCCTTATAGCTGTGCACCTGAGCCATTTCTGCCATGGGTCTCTCTGCCTACACTGAGGGTAGCTCCTGACTGAAGTGGTGGGAGAGCAGATACTCTGGTCAGGGACCCCAACGGGCAGATGGCACCCACTGAGGCTCTGTGGGAGGGAGACTCTGAAAGCAAGGAGGCTCCCTTCAGCATCTAAAACATGGCTACTTAGCTCAACTGCCCATACACATTGATTCTGAAGTGCTGGGCTAGGAAACTCAGAAAAACTAAACCTTGCTTGTGAGCTTTTTAAGGTTTCTCACTACTGCTAAAACAGATCCAGAGGTTCCCATTGCCACAACACTCACCTCTCTACAGTCTCTGTGTACCCCTTTCTACAGTCACATTTTTTGCCCTTCACTTTCCTTTCTTAGTCCAGCTGCCTTCCTACTCTTTACCCATGACACCTGACTGCAGGGTGATTTAGTGGTTTTGTTTGTTTAGTTGTTTTTTATTATGCTATTTGTTAGAGTAACCAGAAAGACTTATTGCTTCTGTTCACACTTGTTTGAAGGTGGGGCTGAAAAACTCGTGTGTGTGTGTTGTGCAGTTGTATAAGAATGCGCAACTGTGACATGAAACAATAGGTGACAATTAAGTTAATGATCATAGTTTGATGTTTGGTTATTTCATTGGAAAATGGATGTACAAAAATGACCTAAGCTGGCCCTCCTTTGAGTGGAGGGCTGTACCAGGTCATGTCCAGAGGTTCCCTCTAACCTGAATTTCTTTATAACTCTAAAAATCTTGTTTGCTGTAGTGAAATTTTCATCCTGAGGTGTGTTTTTATTTGCTTGTCTCACAGTGCATGGTGTGGTGGGTCTGGACAGTATCTGGAGTCTTGTTGTCTAGGCACAGAAATCCAATCAAGTGTTCTCCTTTCATGGCCTAAACAAATCTTACTTCACAGGAGAGCACAAAATTACAATCTGAAGAGCTCATCTGTGGAAGTGTTTTGCCAATCAAGGGCTGCAATGCCAAATGGGGTCAAAGTCTTTATGTTTTTGGAGTGAGTGCGTGCTAAATGAGGGCTTGCAGCTGGAAGTGGAACTGCAAGGCTGAAACTGGACCCATACGTGAGTTTTTCAGCATAGTTCCCTCTTTCCCTGTCAAAATGGTTCCCTTTGAGAAATCTCTGTAGGCTGCACTCAGTCTTCTTAGTCTCTGAACTGCCCCTCATAACACCTCAGCTTCTTCCTAGAAACCCAGCTATTCTGGTATGGTTTTTCCCATGTCAGAATAAAATGAATTGGAGAGGAGGGGGTCATGGTGGCAACTTTAATGTTCCTAATTATTTAATATTTTCCTTCCAAGACACTGTGATAGCCATAATAGCCTTGATTCTGGCTTTCTATAAAGACTCTGAGAAGGATTTTCAGGGATATCAAACAGTGTAATTTTTTTAGACGTTAAGAAAGCAGGGTCAAGAAACCCTATTTTGAATGACTGGCTACTTGATGTACCATGGCAATTGACCCTCTGGAGGTACTGCAGGCCTAGCTAGCCTCTGATGTCCCTTCTCAGCTACCCCTGTCAGAACTGCTCCGGAAGGGCTGAGCCTGGGATTGACAGATGACATTTGCAACTTGAGAGGCCAGGGATGCTCAGAACGTTATTCCAGGGCCCACACCACCCAGCTGCGTCCCTGCACAACCTTCACCACGCAAACTTCCTCTTCTTCAGTCACCGGCTACTGGTCTTGGTGGCAATGTCCGTGCGGGGGATCCAGGAGCCATGAGGTCCCCATCCCAGCTCTCAGCCTTCTCCCTGCCCCTCCCCAACAGACCCTAAAGAAACCTGTAGCGTTGCCACCCTGGCTCAAGCTGTTTTCTAACACCGCTATCATCTGTGGCCGTTTTGTAGCCAGCTGAGGCAGCATATTTTGGAGTGGGTCAGCGTCCCCTCTTCCACAGAAGCTATTGGAAGAGCTGACTGCAAACAGATTTTCACTGCCCCAGTGTGGACTGATGTCAAACAGTGCCCAATGAGAGCTGACAAGCTGACAGACCCAATCCGTCAGTGGAGGATGAGGACAGGGGGAAGAGAACGTCTCTTGCGCACGCCTTCAAGAGACAGAGAGCAATTTCACAGATGGGCCAGCAAAGCTCTTGTAAGTGATACAAGTCCATATTTAATAGCCTATCCATTTCTGTGAAGGCAGACACAGGTGCAGGGGATACAAGGATAAGAAAAGTTCAGTGCCAGGCACAAAGTAGCCCATAGGAGTCCAGCTTCCAGGGGCAGGCTCCTGTTTGGTACTGTCTCTGACCGGTAAATAACTGGGGGTGAGCTGGCTGGGAGCCCCTGCTGAGCTCAGAAGTAGAAGGTCTCTGGAACCAGACTTTGGGCCACAAGAAATTGTTCTTTCCCCTTTTGACTCGTGCATCCTGTGTTGCAGAGTAGTTCTGAAGAGTAATTGTGATGGTGAGGTCAGGAAGAAAATATTTGGGATTGGCTCCTTTTATTGGTGTATGGTTAGTTGTTGTATGCACAGTGAAGGGCTCTGGGCTGAGAACTGTGCTCTCGAGAGAGCAGTGTCCTTTGGGTACTGCCCTCACCTTTGATGAAGTCGAAGATGCAGCTTTGCTGGAGAAGGAAACTTGTGCCCTTTGGGTAGGGATCACAGTGGTGTCTCAACTAGTGGGTCGGAATTAGGGCAGAGAGGGAGCCCTCCCATCTTTTTCCTGCCCACGGTGCCTGGCACCTTGTCCAGGCTCTAAATCAGACCACATCTCACAGCTAGCTATGACCCAAACTTGAACTCATCTGGGCCTACTACCTTGCCCCAGAATCATCCCTCATATTGGCCTACAGAATGACACCCATCACCTTACTTCAAGTTTTTAAATCGGCCCAGCCTGAATAGAAAGATCCCTTGTGAGCTCACCTGTTTGCAGCTGTTCCCGGCAGAACAGGCTTACCATGTTCTTCTCAGTGTAGATCTGGAAATCAGCACTGAGTTGGACTTGATTTATTGGTTGCTGCCCAAGTAAAGTCCATGTGAAAAAGCTAATCCCGTGCTGACTCTTTTCCACATTGACCAGTTTACTACATAAGTCCATAACAGGTCATTATTATAATTTCCTTTTTCCTCCTCCAAAATGCAGACTGGTTTCAGGTCCCACCAACAGTCCAGGTAGGAGCCTGGGACAATATTGACAATTTTCACCCTGATGCTGAGCTCGTGAAGGCATCATTGTGGTAGCTTTCTATCAGACACCCAGGAAGTTATGGAGCTCAGAAGAGTCAGCCAGCTGCTCTTCCCTCGTCAGGGAAGTTAGGACAAGTCCTGCCACTGTCCATGCTCATTCCCTTTAACCCAGGTAACATGACTAGTGGTGACAGTATCTTAGAAGTGGTCTGGTGGCCTGGGCTTGGGCTCCAATCTCAGTAATAAGCACAGCAGTGCAGATGAATCACTTGGTAGTCCAGCAGAGCTGTGGTTGTGCTCTGTGTGCGGAGCACAGATTTTGCTTCTGCTGTAGCATTGTCAGTGCAGGCTGGCTGCTTTTTTTCATCAATGCAGATGATTTAGAGAGATGAATGGTCAGAGTGCAGAGCCCTTTGGGATCCTCTGCTCTGAAAGATATGTGGGAATACCAAGCTACTGTTGCATTAAAAGTTAACCTGCTTCATTGGTGCTATACTATCAGTAGTAATCCAAACATATAGTTTAAAAGTATACAAACCAGGCCCTTTCTGTTTGGTCCATGTCCTTTCCTGTGACAAAGTGGAAACTGGCATTTCCTTGCTTTATAACTGTCTGATTTAAAATCTTTCTCTCCCTCTTCCCCCACCCTCACAGCAGCCTGTCCTCATACTACTGATTCACTGTGCAATCAGATGGGTGATAACAGATGCTTCAGGAGAAGGAAATCTTCCTCCACAATTTGCTTAGCCAGTTGTGTGGTTGGAGTAGGAGTCAATTCCTTCCTGCCGTCTGCAGCCGTCTGCAGCCTGAAACGACTCATCCATCCCTTACCATCCTAGGGGTACAACTATAAATACTAACAAGGGTTCACAGAAGTTGCCAGCCCTTTTTAAGTTCTTTCTCCAAAATCTGTCTTTGACTGCTTCTTACAGCAGCAAAAGCCTTCTGATGAAATACAGCGTGCAAAGGGGTGTGAATGGCTGATCGTTCATTTCACCAAGCTGCCTGCCCTCCAAGTGTTGCAGAAGAGGGTTAGAAGGCAATATTAACTCATTTTCACAGGGTGCTTCATTTCCATTAGCAGGATCTCCTCTAATTTTTCACTTGGCCGCAACATGGTGGCATCTGTCATGTCTTAGAGATAGGTTGGGACATTTTCTGTACTGAGTGGGATAGACACAATTGAAAGAGCCGTGGCCCTATGCAAACGTGGACCTGGCAACTTTTAGTCAGACACAGCCCTTCTTCTTGCCTCAGTAGCTAAGTTTGCAGGGAACTAACATTTCTATCTCGATTTCAGTGATTAGGAGTGACATCCTCTTTCTACAGCCATCTGGGGTGTGAAAACAAATACATCTGCGTGGTCCAAATCAATCCAGAAAGGTGGAAAGCAAACCAATGGCTATCAGAAAAATTATCCCTCTCTGCCTCGCTCCTTCCTGCCTGCCCTGGTTGTTTTGTTTGCTGATCCGTATTTCCTTCCACTCCAGCTGGGCCAAATTTGCCTCTGTATGGCAGAGATAAGGGCACCAGGAGCGTCACGGCTGGTGGGGAAGAGGAGTGGGGCTGGGATTCGTGGGGATGGGGTACCCTTGGGGCTGGCCAGATGATGGCTGCCATGCCCCCAGCCCCTCCCAGGCCCCCCTCCAAGCCCATTTCTGGGATCCTGACTGACTTTGGCAGTTGGCTGCCGATGCAAGAGGGTTTCCATGGCAATGTACCAGTGCTGCTTGCTCCCTCCTCAAGCTCTGCCTTCTTTTCCCTCCCTCTCCCTCTCCTCGCCCCCCTCCCCAGCCCTCCTGTTTCTCATGCCTGTTGCCATGGAAAAGTCATAATCCACAAAGAATTTCAGATCCCCCCCACCCCGTTGGGGGTTTTTTTTTGGTGCTAAAAGTTTGCTTTTCAGTTTAATGTGTGGGTAGGGGAGTCTCCATCTGCCTCTTCAAAACCTTGTCCCTGGGCAAGAGGGAAGTCTTTGTCTTGGACTCGGAGGTCCTCTCGGAGCAGGGGTGGTGGGAAGCTGCAGAGGGGATCTCCAGCTGATGGGGACCCTGGCAGGGTTATGGCATTGAGAAGTGCTTACGTGACACTGGAGGTTCTAACCGTTTTTTTGAAGGGACTGTGTCATTTGGAGTCTGGAGTCTGAATCAGTGATGTTTAAGTGCCCAAGACATGTTGGAGAAAAAGGAGGAGTGAGAGATTTCTGAAAGGTGCCTCCTCTGGAAGCTGCTTTTTCTGAAGTGATCATAGTGACTGCTGCCAACAGAAAAGGGTGCAGACAACTCATACGCTGCCACAATATGTGCACAGCAAGAGCTGTGGAAATGATGCAGCCGAAGGTACTGAATGAGACCAGAACTAGAGCCCACATTATCCCACCTAGTGCTCATGCCAATTCCCAAGCTTTCAGAGTATGTCCACACTCTGTCAGGACTTGTGTGTGAAGTTTGTGGGTTACATTTTAGTTTGTTAGTTTAAGCACAAATTAAAGGTGAAATCAGTTAAGTTTCCGCTCAGATTAAATAAACTTGCCTAGGTATCTCTGAAAAGCACTGGGGTACTCTGATAGCTTTGCTGCTCTGGGTAGCAGAGCTGGTTGAACTGGAGGGAGCTGTGGTGTGGTGATAGATGTGGGAATTGACCCTTTGCTGCACTCTACACGGAAATGTTCTGGTCTCACTCCCAGAAGGCTTGCTGTTTCCATCTGCGCTGTGTTCAGGCTTCCTGCAGTGGGCACTGTGGGCTGGGATCCTCAGATGCACATTGGAAAACCTTATTCACGGTATTTCTAGGTCCAAGGAGTACTGGAAGTCTCCTGAGCAAAGAAATATTCTTGGGAGATTTCTCACTCTGACTTTTCAAGAGGGAGAAGGGAAAGGATTCAGATAATATATCCCAAATTTGGACCTTGTACTTATTTCAGACCTCCTGAGAGTCTTTTATTGGACGCGATGTTAGCGTCATGCTTGAGGCTTCTTTAAACTGACCTTTTCCCAGAGAAGAAGCAGAGGAGTAATTCAAGATCAAATGCAGCTCCACAGTAAAATGGCACATTTACTTCACTGGAGTTGCAGCAACACAGGCTGGATTTGACTCCTCTCTCTCTTCCTGTTCAGGAAACATTGAGGATGCACATTTTGTTTCTTTTTTATAAAGACAGCTACATTCAGGCAGCCTGCGGCAGACACCTAACCTATGCATTGTGGTTACCTCTCCCTATTGTCTGTGTGTACCAGGCATCTGAGTCACTTGCTGCTCGCCTGGCCTCAGATGCCGTAATAGTCAGAGTCTAAATGGGACATGTGGACTAGGTGATGGAGTATAACCTGGAGTCTTTTCAGGCTGTTGGAAAAATTATCAATTTACAAAACCATAAAGTCACAGTGCTGGATCATTGTAGCTCCTCTTCTTTTGCATGAATTCCTGGAAGGTGATGGATTTTCAGCTGCCACAGACTGTGGTCTGTCCTGCAGAAGGCAAAAAGCCCTATCTCTGTCAGCAATGCTCTACCTCTTTCCTTGTCGATATGCCTTTACTCTGTTCTAGACGAACATAATTTCTTCAGTCCCATGCCCTGGGTTGCTTGTCTCCTTCTGTCTTCAACCTCTTTTCTGACACTGCTGAGGAAGAAGCCTGAGTAGTCGCAGTGCCATGTTGGGCATGGGCAGGTGGACCCCATCTGTATGTTTCACAGAGGATCCTGAACATCCAGCAGCAGAGAAAAAATCTTCAGTCACTACCAATCTGGTCTAGGAGTTGAACTGTTGACCAGAAGGCAAATATTTCCTTTCTTTTTGCACCTTTCAGGCCCCTGGAATGGATCCCAAAAGGTTTTCAGGAGCACTGTGTGAGAATGTAGGAGTGCACTGACCGTATCAGCAGACACAGTCGCCCTCCTGCTTAGCAAGACCTTGTGTAGCCCCGGACATAACTCTCTCTTTTACCAAAAGGAAGAGAGAGAGGGCGTGTAACTTTATTTAACAGAGCCTGGACTACAAACTACATCACAAAACACTCTACAAAGTTAATAATACAAGGCACAAGTCGGATGTGATATAAATGATGTAAATGTGTGAACTCTGAGTAGGACTTTGGCAATGTTCCCAGCCATGTTCAAAATGTACCCATGATATTTCTATCTCCCATATTGGGAACCCACTAGAGACAGGCAGAAAAGACTTAGGTTGAGCTTATTATCCATATTTATCATTCATTTCAGAATAGCATCTTCCTCCCACACTGATCCATCCTCACGGCACTACATATGCACCCAGCTCAAAGCAGGAGGCTTCACACTCTGACTTTTGGGGCAAGAGTTCAGAATGGTGAGATACATTTGAAGGATTCAGTGTGTGTTGGGAAACCCAAAATAGATGGTGCAAGGGAATATGGACCCTGTAGCTGTGCAGGTTGAGGTAATGAAAGGGATTTGCAAGCTGTCAAGTCATGGGACTTTGGGGCAGAAAGGAGGCATGCCTGAGTGTAGGAACCCAGGCAAAAGAGTGGAAGGAGATTCTTGGTATTTATCTCCCTTTTATATTTTCCCAGTGTTTGAAAAAGGGACAACGTCAGTGGAAGAACAGCACAGAGGGGTTATGGGGTGGGGACCAGGGTGGGGATAAGCAAAGGCTGGGGGCTGAGGATTTGCAAAGTAATTTTTGATTTGGGACCTGCAGTCCAGCGGGCACCTGGATGGGAACATCTTGGCTTTCAAAGCCTTGTTGGCCCACAGTGGGAGCACAGAAAGTGCCAGTGGTCCTGCGGTTGAGCTGGCTGCAGTGAAGGCAGCAGTGCCCCAGCAATGGCTGCGTTGGAAGTGCTGATGGAGGTGATGGCTGGCAGTAGAGAGCCGATGGGGAGGAGAGCAGAGACGGCAGTTTGGGTGGAGAAGTTGCAGCACAGAGAAGGGTGCTGGTGCTGAGGAGGGTACAGATTGCAGCAAGTGTTACAGCAGCGTTTGGAGTGCTAACTGCAAGCGAAGACAAGGGTGGCTAATTACAGACATGATTGTGAAGAAGAAGAGGAGGCAGGCTCGAGGAGCAGTGGTGAGGTCTGCGATTATGGCACTTTGCAATGAAGAAGCTGCTGCTCGGTGCGGGGCTACAAGGGTTCACCTCTGGTATTAACTGAAGCTGTGCTCTCCACACGTGCCAGCTCATGGCTTGCTCACTTCTCCTTCTGTCTCACTCTTCACCTTCCTTGCTACTGCAGCATTTTCCCTGTTTGCATGTAGTCTGCAGAGAAATGCATTAATGGTTTCTTGTAGAAAAAAAAAAAAGAAAGAAGAGATCTTAAATTAGACACTACCCCACTGGTGATGCATCCTGTGCCCCTTGTCAGACAAATGCTAGCTGGGAGGTCTTCTTGGACAGAATGAGGTTTTCCTAATGCTGCAAGGAAAAAGATCACAAGGAAGTTTAAAAGGGAGGGGGAACAAAAAAAAAAAACCAAAAAAACCAAACCGTAAATTGTTCCGAGACCTTCCTCAGCCCAAGGAAGGGTTAATGCTTTAAATGCAATGTAATTTCAGCGGCACTAAAGAACACGTTGCCATGGAAACATCAACCCACGGAGGGAAAGAAGAGGGAGAAGGGAGAGGGAGCAGCAGCGGAGAGGAGCGGCTCCTCTGGCAGAGGAGGAGCAGCCTCCAGCCCCCCCAGTTACTGACAGGAGTGATTATTTGTTGGTTGGTTTTCATTGATTCCCCCTTGGAGATGTGATGGGGAAGAAAGTGATAGGGTGCCATCTTGGCCGAACCACTACAGACCGAAGAAAATCCAGTCACACTTTTTGGACCGAGCCTCCTTGCGGGCAGTGGCTCTGCTCCCACGAGCACTGTGAATTTGCTGCCCTTGCAAATGCATGAATGGTTTCAACACTTGATAAACGTTGAGTAACCCCCAACTTGCTTGTGGTTTCTTGGTGGGTCGAAAAAGTTAAGTTAGTCTGCTGTTTCAGAAAATGTAATAAAGGGATTTATTTCAATCTCTGCAACTAGTTTAGCCTTGTCTGGCTTCCGGCAGTGGTGAGAGGGACCTTTCTGGCAGATTTGAGTGGCTTTCTGCAAGCAAGAAAGTCTTGAAAGCTCTAGAGGAAAATTGGTATGCTCACCTGCTTGCTGGTCTTGATTCCCAGGGCAGAAACTGGAATGAGCACCGGGTAAATACCGAGATGCCCTGAAGGTTGACTCCCAGTGCACCAGCCACCTTCAGAAGACCAAGGGGGCTGTTGACATGTGCGTCTACTTGGCCAGTTGTTTTAAGCTGTGGCCCACAGCCATATGGGTCCATGGGAGGTTCCAAAGAGATGTGCAAAAATTATTAAGGAAAGTAAGGCTGTTGTCAGTGCGATTAAATTCACTGTATGGGGACAGTAGTTCAACTGGAATATTTTTCATGGATCTGCAAATTGACAGAGCTTGAAAAACATCATCCCGGATGAAAAATCACTGTAAAGAGCCTCATTTGACTTCTGTTCTGTGACTGCTTGTCCTATCAATGTTTGTATGACCGTGCCCTAAGACAGATAAACAGATCTGAAGGACATCGCTTAACCTTTCACTATTTGCCTGTTCCTAGCCGTATGGCTTCCATCAGTGACCTGTTAGGTGGATGCCAAGACATAATTATGACCCACTGTCGGCTGTTCTGACAAGTGTAATTTTCTATGCTTTTACTGCCCCGTGTAAGCAGATTCTTAGTCTTTGCAAATGGGAGAAATACCTTGAAGACTAGTTTTACTTTGGAGAAAAGTGATATGTTATCTGTTCCTAATGAATAAGGAAGGATGGAAAGATGTAGCAATAAAAAAATAATACTTTAAAAAAGTAATTGGCAGGAATTTATTAACTCAGTAAAGCTTTGCAGCTTGATCCAATTTTGGTCTGAAATTTAGTTTTTATTTTATCCAGTCACTGTAACAATTTTGACCTTAAAGCTATTTTTCTATTAGCTATTTTCTGTTACTTATGGGTTTGGTGAGTCAATTCAGAAGTATATTTGTTTTTATCAAAGCTTTTTGGATTTCTGAGAATAGACTGATTTCCTATGTGATTTATAGATATTTCCAGCTTTAACCAGAGTTTGCTCTTAAAACACTTTTCCTTGTTTCTGTTTTATTTGCAGTGAGGCTAGAAGGTGTAGAGTTATATTCTCAAGCTACTTAGGACTGTATCATTTTCCCAGTGAAAAAGATAATTTTGGAAGAAAAGTCATAAATCAAATATTTTGGGTTTAAAATTGAATATTTTTACATGGAAATCCTATTTGCTGTCTCTTGTGATTAGGAGCATGGGAATTTTATATTCCTGTTTCTCCTTCATGAAACCTGGATGGACAAAATCTCCAGTGATATCCCTTCCCCTGTTGAGGTGATGATGTTCCTTGTAGGACTCTTTCAGGGTGGCACATTACAGATGTATTTTAACTGGGGCTCTTGTCCATAAAAGAAAGGGCAGAAGGTGTCACGCCACAGACCAGACTGTGTGGGAGCATGACCGTGCCAGAAGTTTCATTTTCTGTCCAATGTCATTACAGTTTTCAGATCTTATAGTTCTCTTTCTCTCTGACAAACTGTTGACCTCCTCATGAGAAAATGTTGTTGCCAAGTTCGTATCCCCCTATCCCATTTAAAAAGTGGTTTTGATAGGTAATTTTTCTTGGCGCTGGCATTTGTGAAAATAGGTCAGTCACGATGCCCGTGAGAAAAATTTGGCTTTGGTTGGGTTTTCAAGATATTGCTGTGACCGACATAGCAGATGGGGCAAAATGAAGGTTGATCCTGCCCTTTTTTCCATAAACAGGTCACCTCATATACCTATGTTTGCTACAAGTGACCTAGCACTCACGGTCTGGCCTTGGTACTGTCAGCAGCACCCTGGCAAAGGGAGTGTAAAATGCCACTGGACCTGAATGGCAGCACCTCTTTCAGCCTTCCTATCAAAAGCAATGAATACACAGGGTGAAAAGCAAGTGGGAGATCAGGTCCTAGACGGTATTAGGTAGAGGGAAGAAAAAATTATTGTGGACACTCTGAAGCTCACTGAAGCAGTTGGACCAGCAGCCTTTCACCTTGGTGTCATTACTGCCATTGCTGCCCTAGGTTGGAGCTGACCCCATGTTCCCCAGTGAGGGGGTAATTCGGTGACCCTGCACCATAAGTCCCCCCGCTGTCTGCTTCCTGATGGACATCTGTCCGTGCTGCAAAACCCCGTGCTGCAGTGCTTGAGTTTCCTCTTACATTTTCAGGAGGGAGGCTGGGGACTGCGCAGACTGTGGAAAGTGAGCTTCGCTGCTTGTTCTCAGGAATGGTCCCATCTCATTAGGATCAAGCAATGTGTGCAGGAAAGCAGCCCTGCCGTTGCTCTGGCTCTCTACGTACTCTAAGGATAGATATATCCTCAGTCCCCAGGAACTGTCAGCTCGGAGTCTTTCTGAAATGACAAATTCATGGTAGATAAATAGAAGAAATGGGAAATAAAGTGGAAGTACCATTTTTTTTATGATTTAGAGAAGGAGTGATGGAAAAAGATTCATCCTTCCACTGTCACTTGGAAGTCTCAGCACACATGTACATTGTTTTCAAAACAACTTTGCTGAATATGATGGAGAAACAGCAAGGACAGATCAGTAGAAATTTGTCTTCCACCTATTTCACAGGTCAGGACCAAGCACCAAGAAAATTCATCTTCCTAGAGGTGAGGGGCCAGAATCTCAGCAGATCAAACAGTATCACTCCATAGATGTCAGCTGAATATCACTGATTTATTCCAGCCCAATATCTGCCCTCCTGTCTTTTAAAAAGGTGTGGACAGCAGGGAGAAACCAAATTAATCTCTTACATCTCTGTTATCTTGCAGCCTGAGGGATATTGCCTAATCTAGATGCTCTCCTAACCTCTTTGCTTAATGAAAACAATCTTGAGCTCTGGGCGTTTCTCTAAGCCTGCTGGTCAGGTTGGTTCCCAGCAGTATAAAATGGCCGTAGCCTGGATAGATTCTCTGGTGCAGGATGCCTGCACAATTTGGAATTTGGTTGGTCTCTCTTCTACACTTGCTTACTTTCTTGTGGTGCATCTCCCCAGATTCAGTGGTAACACTGACAGCAAGAGAGACAGGAACAAATGAAGAACAGTGAGATACTGTTCCTTTAAGATTTAATTTTCCCAGTCAATGGTTGCTTCTATTTTTTTCCTATCTTGTTTTGGGTTTGTTCTTCATGATGGCAGAAAGAACAGAGTCTATGCCCCTTGTTACATAAAATGAGCCGCACTCGTGCCCTTTGCGTGGAATCCTTTTGCTGTAAATCGTACCTGACACCGGACAGTTGTTACACAGGCACAGCCAGATGTGACCGCCTTTCACAACGCCACAAGCCACTGGCACCGCAGCCGCGGAGGCAGCGCGGGAGGCTGGGGCAGTACGGGGCGGTGAGCGGTGGGAGACCCTCTGAAAGGCTCGGCCAGGGTCAGTACCAGCCACGGGGGAGTTTGACAGAAGGCCCAGGAGGAGCCTGTTCTCACCTTTTTGGGGCTGAGCAGTTGGGTTTGATACCCTGTGGAGACTGCCTTATCTCAAGAGAATTCATGCACTCACAGCTGGGTCTGGATGGCTGTTGTGCATGTGTTGGCTGTCCTCTCAGGCGTAGGCAGCCACAGAAATGCCGAGCAATGGTATGGAGAAAAAATATCTATATTATTTTAAGCTTTCCATGCGTTTGGAGAATGGAGGTTTAAATCAGAAGTCGAAGGGATCAGATGCAGTTTTCTCATTAAAAAACCCTACACCATTTCAGTCTCTCAGACGAGAGCAGAAGATATTAACAGCATAGTTAGTGCTGGTTAATTCTTTATTTGTCAATCACTTGCCACTTGAAGGTCAGAATTCCCATTTGTAGATAAATACACTGGTCCTAAACTCCCTTTTCCCTGTCCTTTGAGTCCACCCACCTTTCTGTCTGTCCGTCCTCTTCCAGAAGCAGGCGTGAAGGGCAGGCAGGACTGGCTGCAGGGCAGAACTGATGCACTCTGCCAAGGCTGTTTGCATCAGCCCAGGCTGGGTAGGTCTTGCTGGTGCTAAGTGAGGGAACATGGTTTGGAGCTGTGGGCACTTGTGCTGAAATGCAGTAACGTGCTTGTCTTTGCTCTTTCCTGGGCATGAAGTGGGTCTGGGCAGGCAGCTATGCCTGTCCCTGGTACCTCTGGCTGGTGGGGTTTTAATGCTGTCTCTAGGGGAAGGAAAAAGGCTATTTCACCATTCAGATTCTGCAGGGTAAACGCCTTTCACTGCCTTCACCTCACTGCTGTTACGTTTGGCCTCAGTGTTTCACATTACAGTGAGTTTCCATAGAGGCTGATGGGGGTCTGCATCCCCATCCTCTTATCCTGCATCGCATTCCACCTGCCTTTTACCCTGGAAATCCTCTCTGGCAGAGGTATCCCAGAGCCTTTCTTTTCCCACCCTCCACCTACACCCTGTTTTTCCCTCGTGTGCTGGACTGCTGAGATGACTTCCTAATGCTGATGGTGGAGAGGCTGTTTTATTTATATGGCCTGTCTTATTCAGGGAAGCAGTCGATGTTAGGATAATCAAGCCTTTTCAGACAGACTGCTTGTCTCATTGGAGCGTAACAAGCACTGACAGGGCACAGGGGAGTGTCTGTGTGCACGCACATGTGTGAGGCGTGGGGTGCGATGGACTGAACCAAGGCAATGTCCAAATTTGCCCACCCAGTCAGCAGGTTCAGGAGCAGCTGATTCCCAGAAAGGCACTGGAGGCAGAAGTAGGAGTGGTTAGTGCTGATTTCAAATGCATCTCCTTCAGAGCTGTCTCTGGGGCAGAGAAAAATTCAGTTAACATCCTTCCTTTCTCCCCCCAAGCCCCCTCCGCCTGCCACATTTGCCTCTCCAGACTTTCTCCGTCACTAGCTGAAACCATTTAAAATGTCATCATCTCTCTGCTGGTCCTAAATTGGCCATCTGATGTGGTTTTAATGCTCTATTTCCTATGCCAACCAGCCTTTGAAACACTCTCCATTAGCTTGCAGGGCTGACAGCCTCACTTCTAGGGCGGGTGATGCTACCTAATGGTCAGGGCATAAGGATGGGGAGACGGGTCCCCCCGAGTCTGATTTGCCTTGCGCCTAAGGACATGTCCCTTCCTTCTTTGTTCCTGCCTGTTTGTTTGTACCATGGGGCTCACAATGTCGCCCTGTTTCCACAGCGTCATGTGTGTTTTGCTCCCACCCGGCTGAGTTTGGGCATTGTGGCCACTGCATCTCCACCAGGCTGGGGAAGGGCTCGACCCTTCTGTGCTTGCATCAAGCAACTCCAGAAATGCCCACATAAGCAAAACTCTTTGCTGAAAGGTATTTCTAGCAAATTAAATTAAATTGCCTGTGTCTGCACCCCCTCGCCCCTTTTCTCTCTCCATCTTGGAGTCCAAACCATCCAGGGAATCATGGATTAAGCCCATTACAGGCACAGTTTCATCTTGAGTTACCTCACCTGCATGCACAGCCTGCCGCCCTCATGTTGCGCCCCTGTTGCAGCTGGTGGCTCAGTGCAGACATGCCAGGGAGTCTCCCAGCCCCCTGGTTGCCTTTTTGGGGACTGGAGCATGTGTAGGCTATAGGGAGGAAACAAATTCCCCTGGCCAGAGCAGGCAGCAGTGGTGCTGGCCTACCAGGGCAGTGTTGCTGCCAAAGGGGATGACTCTCGCTGCGGTGGTGATGGAGGGCAGAGCCACTGGAGTGTGGCTGCCTTGCAGCACGCTGCTGACTTGGCCTGCCAGGGAGTCCTTCAAGCCCCGATGCTTTGTCACACAGGCATCCCCTTGCTCAGCACACCTGAGCAAACCCCGCAGCTCCCCGTGTGCCGCTCTCTCCCTGCATCCCTGTGTAGGTGATGGGCCCCAGCAAAATGCAGGAGTGCAGGGAAAGCTGGGGGGAGCTGCTTCTTCTGCACTCCTCCTGCAAACTTTTGTAAACGTGTTGCTAATGGGTTCAAGAGAAAACCCTCTGAAGAGTTACTGTGCCAAATTTGGAGGCTAATTTCAGTCATTAAGGTCTGAAGCGAGGGATTTTAGTGCCACTTTAAGTGTAAATCTCAAGGCAGCTCCAAGGATTGGAGCTGCTGATGATCCCTCCTTGATTATTATTAGTGGTTCTAATCTTTCTGATGGAAAACAAACAGAAATGACACCCTCTTGTGTCATATCTGTTGCTGATTTCTGTGAACTCTTCTTGTCAGGCTGTGCAAGGGAGATTCCCGTAGTGGCATCATTCTCGAGTGGGAGGGGAAAGAGGGCTGAGAACTGTTTGATATTGCTGTTTGTTTAATTAGATGTTGGCACTGCTTCCTAACTACTGACATATAAAGCTGCAACTCCAATCAGGCTAATGGCATCCTCATCTTCTTGGAGCCTTGCTTTGTCTTTACTCTGGTGGCCAGTGCAGAGAAGTCATGAAATGTGTGTAGCTGTAATCTTGGTCCACTGGAAGGTCTTCCCTACCACCAGAACCTTACATAGGTCTGGTAGGCTGCACATACCCAGCAATGGTCTGTGCCTGGCATTCCTCAGTACCAGAGCAATGCAAATGGCTGGGAAAAGAATGCCAGAAAAAGAGCATGTGTGGTCCTGACATGGGATGTTTTACACCATTACGAACAATTACGTGGCTAATATTTTCCATGCAGCTGATGTTTTGGGGTTCTCTCAGTGTTTGGGTGCTCAATGGGTCCAGCTTTTGGAAAATAACTAATAGTCTGCCTTTGAAAATCATCTTGTTGCAAATGTTTCACACTGGGCTCCCTTATGGCTGTGTTTCCTATGCTGTGCATGTCCCCTGAAGGTCACAACATGGAGCAAGTGTGGAATTTCCTTTAGAAGTAAACATAATTGCTGGTTGCACTTGGTAATGGGGAATTAGTGGATGAGTTTGGTTGATTAATGGAGTTAGGACAAAAAAGTTTGGGAAAAGGAAGAAGCTAAAATCATGACCTGTTTTTTTATTTGTTTGAAGAAGTTTCCTTGTTACCAATGCTTTCATTAAACTAGCAGGGAATTCTCTTGTGTGCAGATAGTGGGAAAGTGTGAACCCACTGAAAGAACAGATTTTTTTTTCCTTTTTTTCTTGAAATTGGTTCAAATCGAGTTTGGAAGGCACAAACTGAAGCTGAATATCAGGAAATGTTTCCTGGTGTCATGGTGTAATAGAGCAGAAGAACCTCTCAAGTCTGTAATGGAAATGTTGCTTGTGTAATTTATAGGAGAACTGAGCAAAGCATGGGAGGGCAGAGTCCTGGGGCTAGCCCTGCAGGCAGCTTGGTCACCTCTGCCTCTCACCGTGACGTGATGCTACTGGTGCCAGAGCAGGTGTATAAAGGCAAAATCTACTTTATGCAACAGGATTGTGAATTGAAGTGAAATATATGAACGGGGAAACTGTCAGAGTGCCACGGAGATGTCATATAAGCCACTGAACTGTGAAATGTGTATTTGCCTCCTCCTCTTCCCCACAGTGTCATTCTGGACAGTCTGACAGTTAAGAAAACAATAGACCTGATTCTCATTTACAGCACCATCACTTTTAACATGCTCTCACGATGTAGCAAGGCCTTGAAATGAGTGTAGCTGTAATCTCGGTCCACTTAAAGGTCTTCCCCACTGCCAGAGCTGAGTGAAGAGGCCTTAGGATAAATAAGATTGAAGCCCAGACTGTTTAATAGTCCATTTGTACAGCTGACATGAGATGCCCCAAAGGGGGGTGCCTTGCACAGAAGTGACAGGGCCTTTCCAGACAAAGAGAATCATTAATGTTGGCTGTGGGGATTTGCAGGGCTGATCACCCTTTCGTTTGGTCTTGCCGGCTATAAGGCATGACTCTGTCCCTAGGGAAAGGGACTTTCACTGGGCTATCTCAACATCCACTGTCCTATTCCTAAGCTGCTTCAGATGATTGCTTTGGGCCCCGTGAGGCGTGCTGGCTCTGATAGGGATGGAGCTTCTCGCAGGTGGACTGCTCCTTACTCTCCTCTCTGCAGCTTCCCTTATCGTTGCCTCAGTGTTTGGGCTGGGGGGAGGCTATCTCCACTGCTTCACCTGTAGGCCATCACTGTCCTCAAATGACGTGTGAAGTCCCCTTTGGAGAGTGAGCAAAGTGTAGGCTGTGGAGCGTGTTTACACGGCTAATTGCTATAGATCCCTCTGCCCTTTGTGGTAAGGGGAAGTCAAGGACTGTGGGCACACACACGTGTGTGTGACTCCTACGTGTGCTTTCAGGAACTCATTGAGAGCCAGCGTGGGTCATCACTTCCCTATCCCAGTCACAAAACAGGGGCAATTGCCTTGCCTTGCCTGATTGTACCAGTTCCTGGAGTAATTGTCCTGTTTCTCCTACCCCCTTCCTCTCAGGTTTTCCATTGTTTGCTCCTACTGTCCTGGCGTGAGCTGCAGGGGGGAGGCAGGCTCTCGTTTCAGGTTTGGTTCCCAAGTGTTAACTTTCTCTTTGCTCTTTTCTCTCTCCTGCAGGTACCTGATCAATGTCACCTTTGAAGGCAGGAATTTGTCGTTCAGTGAAGACGGATACCAGATGCATCCCAAGCTGGTGATCATCCTTCTGACCAAGGAGAGGAAGTGGGAGAGGGTAGGACATGTTTGGTAATTCTCAAACTGTGTCAGGGAGGAGGGTGGAGGAAGGTTCCAGGCGAATAATCCCCCACCACCACCTTTCTGTACTTCTTATCAAGGGCTGGAAATCTCCTCCTTGCATCCTGGATCACTGGTATCTCCAATACTCAGGCTGCTGTCTTCTCCATGCAGGATGCCATTACATTCTTGCATTAGTGTGCATAAAAAATTCATCAGCTTTCCTTCCGTAACATCTGAACATAAGTTTTCCTGCCTTTCAGAGACAAGACCTCCTCCGTGCCATGGGTTTCAATGGCAGAGACAGAAAATATTTCCCTGGATGGCTTGGAGGCAGGGAAGTTCTGTATGGCCACACGTAGTAATATATGCCAGTGTTAACTGTTCTTGATATATCTGGCCAGTGTCATTTGCAATGGGATGGTGCATTAAGTAGGATGTGTACGTGAGATCATATCGAGTTGTTCAAAGATCCAAATTTGCATATTTCTGAAAAATTTGCATGTAACCCAAAGCACTTTTAGAAATGGTGTGGATTTCTGTGTTAGTGCAAAGCTTTGGTTCACTTCACCTCCTACATAAATGTCAGTGGTCCAGGCTCAGAACAAGCACTCCCAAATAGTTTGAAGTAGAGGAGGTAGTTTGAGGGCTAAGAAAATAAGATCTAAAAAAGTGACAGGGGTGAGAAGTCAGAGTGAAAGCAAGGAGAATTCAGCAGAGCACTCAACAGATATGAAGCAGAGCTTGGTCTGGACGTGATCATGTGTATGGTTTAGAAAAATGCCCGTTTGCTCCACCCAGCACAAAAAGCCTTCTCTCCTTGGCTACTTGTTTTCTGCATGGACTTGCAAGTGGCCTGCCTGGCCAAAGCCAGGAAGAAATTCATGGGGAAACGAGAATGAAATAGGGAGCTGTCAGGAGAAGTGCATTCAGAAGAGGGCTGGAGGAAGAACTTTTGAAGGAGGCAGAAGAGCCATTGCATTAGTGCCTGGCAGGCACTAAGGTCTCCCAGTAGTTGCAGAAGTTTGGGGAGAGGGTGAAAGGCCCCAGCTTGTGCCTCGTTTCCAGGAAGAACCATCCACGTCATGGTCTTGGCACTGTGCACACTAGAAGGGAGTGTATGGTCTGGGAGAGTCAGCAGAGGTCTTATCAGGACAGGAGTGTGAGGAAACATATGGCATGGCATCAGCATGCGTGGATAACTCTTGGACATGTTTGGAGGCAGCCTGGCTGTGGATATTCCACAGGGGGTGGGCAGGCAAGGCTCAGGCTGCAGAGACCTCACGTCAGGCTCTGTCCGTCACACAACTTCACTAAAGCTCACCAGGCAGTGTCCAGGAGGATTTGTTCCTAGCTGGCACCAAATTTGTTCTCACAGAGGAAAAGTCAATCATCAGAGCAGGAAAACAAGGCAGCAGCAGCATGAATGCTGCTAGGGATTATAAGCCAGGCCGGCTGTGGGGAATCTGTTGCTGGAATGCTTTGCAGGCTCTGGGGAGGCACAGCTAAATGCAATCCTGTTTTTATGCTGCTTGTCCCATGCATTACCCTGTCGCACCCTCAGTGGGGGCTTGGGGGCTTCCAAGAGTGGTAAGAGGGGTTGTTCAGTCTCTGAGAGCATATCCGTGGTCTCTCAGATGAATCGGACAGTTAGTGCAAGGGATGCTGGTGGGCTGGAGTGTTGGGGTTAGCCCTGGGGACCTGCCTGAGCCTTGCTGTCTGTGGGGACTAGTTGGCACCCGTTAAACCAGAACAGTTCTTCATTTCATAGGAGCTGGGGCTGGATTGAAGTGAGACTGCGATGAACTATGGTATTAGTGGTATGAAAAGCCCACAGTGCTTCCTGAACACAATGTTTTACCTTGAAGTGGGCATCTTGCTCAGTGGGAAGATCAGATTATTATAATCAGACTCTGAGCTGTTTGAATTTTACACTGGTGGGTTCTTTCTGGAAAACGCAGAAGTCATGTCCAGCATGCTCTGATCAGACAAATACCTCTCATACTTGGAACCTCATACTCTTTTTCTTAATTTTCTCTATTCAGTGGAAATGCAAACATTAAAATATAAGGGTGAAACAGAGCTCTTTGTGGCAAAGATCATAATTTTGTTCCGTGTTTGCAGAGTGTCAGGCAAAGCAGACTGCTGGCCCTTAACAGCAGCTCCCAGGCACTGCCACGATACAAGCTATAAATTATTCATGTATTATTAGCACACAGTCCCAATACCTGTGTAAAGTGCATTGCTTTGCAGTGTAAAATCATACAAACTCTCACTAATTTTTGCTAAATTAGCAAAGTGCTTTGTCCTGGCAACTTCTAGGCAATGTACAGAAGAAACTGTGCAAAACGCAGGATGGTTTCCAAGTCAAACACTCAGGCAGTAGGACACGAGAGATGAAAGGCTGCATGGGAAACACTGATTCAGTCCACTTGTGTGTGTTCACTATAGCTGTCTTTAATTACATCACTCCACACTTTTATCCATAATCAGACACTGTGCCTGGAAGGAACATCAAGAGGTCATTTAGTCCCTCCCTGTGCCCAAGGGAGGGATCAACTAGGCTGAAATTATTCCTGACAGATGTTTGTCTCACCTGTTCCGAGTCCTTCGATGCTAGAAACTCCATGAAATCCTGAGGCAATCTCTTCCATGGCTTCTTTCTCCTTACCCTGGACAGTTTTTCTAATGTCTAACTTAGATTTCCCTAAGTGCAGTTTAAGCCCATTACTGCTTGGCATCTCCCTAGTGGACATAGAGAATTGTTTATTCTCTTCCTCTTTTTATCTTCCCTATGTATGTTTGAAGGCTTCTGTCATGTTGTCTCCCAGTCGTCTCTGCTGTAGATTAAACAAGAATTTGTTCAGTCTCTCCTGGTAGGTCATGTTTTCTAGTCTTCTGATCATTTTTCTTAGTCTCCTCTGGATTTAGTGACACAGTTTTCTGCTCTGTACAGCTTGGTGCAGTTGATTCTTGAAAGATGGCAAAGAGATTGTGAGGAGTACATCTCATGGGGTGTGTATATATATAAAGAAATGTTTTAAAACAGGTGCAAAGCCTTCCATTTTTCTGAGTGGCAAAGATGCAGACAAGTGACTGAACTCTTTCAGGATTTCAGGTCTGTGAAATTTTTTGAGATTTCGATTTTTCATCCCAATTTGGGAAGGAATATCTTCAAAACTTCACCAGTTATTTCAGAACAGGAATTAATTTTCTAGAAGAGCTACAGCTGTCCCCAGACTCTGATGATGATAAATCTCCTCCTGTGTCCTTCAGACAGACTGAAGCCTTGTATGGCTGATAATCATGGAAGAACATGCAGAGCAACCACTTTCTGGAAAGGGGCAGTAATCTGAGCTCTTCTGCTCTTGTAGCCACAAGTAACGATTCCTCTTGTGATAAGCAAATGTGCTGCATTTAATTCACTTCTCTGTTCTCTGCTCCTTAGGGGCAAAAGGTTTCATGCCTTCCCTCACTACATTTTAATTAGCTGGTTAGTAGAGCTCTTTGCTTCACTGGCCAGGCAGCCTAGGTGTGTTTTGGGTGCCTAGATGCCCCTGTTGTATTTATCACAGAGGGGCAGGTAGGCAGATGGAGGTGGTGAAGGACATCCAACCTTATGCCTCATGAAGGGCTGTGCCTCAATGCAGCAATGAGCTGGGGCCAGAGGTCTTGCAAGGTGAGCCAGAGGATCGGTACTACACTAGGTTTTGTGTCTGTGGGTTGTGATGTTTTGCGTGGGAAAAGTTTTCACCCAGGCTTTTTCTTTACCAATTGCCTTTCTCCTCTGCTCTCCTATAATCCCACATATGACGAGGACTTATTTCTGGGTTCATGATCCCTTGTGAGAGCTGGCAAGTGCTGCTCTCCAGCTCTTGCTCACATCCACCTTCCCTGCTAAGGCAGGGCACAGCAGTCCTGTCCCATTAACTCCCAGTTCCTCCTGTCTGCTGCCTCACTTTCCCCCAGCAAACCTGGGGATGACACAAACGTTACTATATCTGAGGCTCTCTTTGGGATTCTTTCTCTTCGATTTCTTTAATTTCTAGTGAGCTTTGCATCACTTCTATCACTGGGTTGTTCTCAGCCTCTCCCTTTTGCTGATGCTTCTCTGCCTCTTCCCTTAGGTCTGTCACTGGGGATTCAGAGCACCTTTCCATGCGGCTCATAACAGCAACCTCTTGTGCCACCCCACAGAGCCCTTTGATTGCAGGTTCCCTGGGGCATCTCTTACCACATGTGCTCCAGTAACTTCTGCTCCTGGCTGGACAAGCAAAGCTCCACGTGATGGGTTTGATCAGGATGCCACTATGAGCCATCTTAGAGGGGGACAGATGGGAAACTTATGCTGAAAGATTCATTTTCCCTGCTGCATCTGCTAATCCTCTGCCCCTATCAACCCTCAACCCCCTCAGCAGATAAAATGTTTGCCTGCTGCTGCTCCTGTAATTATCAGTGTTTGACTTTTGAACTTTTGAAAATCAATTAGCAGCAACTGTTCTGCTTCCTCTAGCCATCGGTGTGGCCATGATTACAAATTCACGGACAGGCTGCTCATAGTCTGTTCCCCTACACCATTGCACACATTAGTGCTCCCTGGGAATGGGGCCATTTGCTGTGACATGCTGTCAGCTGCCTCAGTGACTGTAGACTTCCAGTACTCCCTAATGCTGAAATAGGGTGAAAAATGGTCCCACTACTCTCTGCCGCATGGGCTTTCCAGAGGTGTGTTCAGCCTCGATCGTAGTCCACATAAGGTGAGTTAGCAAACTTGTGTGATGCTGTCCCCTGCTTGGGACAGAGCAGTGTCATGCCCATCTGTGCTTGTGAAAGGTTCCCTTGAGACGTGGGAAGGAGCTACAGAAAATTTAGAAAAGAAAAAGGGAAAAATAAGGTTTGTTTTGTCTAAAAAAAGAGGAAGGGGCACAAGATAAGTCTTTGGACATCTAAATCATTGTTGAAAAAAAGGACATTATGGTCAGTTGCTTTTCATCTCCACAGTAAGCAGAAAGAAGAAGAAATCTTGCTAAATTTTCAAGCAGGAAGATTTTGGTTAGATATGTAGGGAGCTGTATAATTGTTAGCATGGTGACACATGGTGGGGCTCATTTTCTGTTGAGGCTTATTTGCTGGAGGACACATATAAAAATATCCAACAGCACAGGGTCTAAATCTGTCTTGTCCTGCCTCAGAGCTGGTGGATGCAATAAGTGATCTCTGGTGGTTCTCTGCCAGCCTACACTTCTGTGATTAGATGAACAAGATGAACCTGAAGAGTGTCTCACAAGAGACCACTTATTTGATAGGAAAGAAAAACTGGGTTATGGACAAGCTGATCAGTAAAAACTTCAAGCCTGGTCCAGTGAGGACATAATTTCTGCAAGCTTCTACCATGCACCTTTTGTATGCGCAGACAGTTGGCGCGTGAAGGCTATTGCGGATGGCTGGAAACAAAAGCCCTTATGGAGGCACTTGTCGCCTCCTGCAGTCTGCAGCTTTGGAGGGCTGAGGAACACCACAGAGATGCTGAAGAGGCTGTAGCTTTTGATAATGATGCAGCCTTCAGGCGTGGTCTTGAGTCTTTCTGTGCATTAAAAGAAATATCCACTGTCATTTCTTTGTGTGCTTCAGTGTCGCAGTGGCAGAAATAACAAGGGAAGGGGGAAGAGGACTGAAAATCTGATCAGTATTCTGTTGTTTAGTAAGGGCCTGTGTGGTACTGGCCACTCCATGAAGAACCAATATGAATCATGTACCTGTTATGTTGCCTAGCAGAAGGAAGGACTTAGATTTTTTTTTTTATTTCATTTTCTGAAGAAGTCTCTTTAAAAATGAGAGGAACAAGAGTGTTGGGTTGTGAGGTGAAAACTGCAGCTGTACAAATCCAAGCATCTTCTCTGAAGGCCCTCCCCTGCCTTTGGAAAGATGACTAGATCATTTGAGATAGTTTCCTCCTTGTGTTGTCTGGTGCTCACCTGGGCAGCCCTTTCTGATGACTTACACATGCATGCACAGGTAGGCTTGTCTCCCTGGGGTAGCAGTGACTGCCTTCGGTCAGGTTCTGCTCTGCGTGTGGAGTCTTGCCATCTTGACAGCATGTCCAGGGACTTCAGAGAGGAAATGTTTTTTATCCCACCGACTCCTTTTATGGTGAGACAAGATTGGATTGGTTTTGCCAGTCAGTCTTGTTTTGCTAATTTCCCTGTGTACATGGGGATTTATGACTCATTGTCCCTGAGGAGAAATGGCATAGGAGTTTGTTTAAACCTACTCAGAGTTAGTGACTGATTCTGTTCCCATAGAACCAGTTTTTAGAAGGATATAGCTTCACTTAGGGCAGATGGACCATTCTGGATTTAAGCACATATGGCTGAAATTAGAATGGGAGTCTGTATGTGCATTTTCCCCCTTATTTGTAAAGTGTTCTTTCTGGACATTTCTCTAAGAGACCGTAATTTGCTGAATCCCTTGCTTCTCATTAAACAGCAGGCTTGCATCAAAGAATACATATTTTATGGATACCCCACTCCCAAATGAGTGTCCCTTAGACACTGGATCTAGGTCACATCTGATGGGTCTGTTGATGACCCTGATTCAATCAGACAACCAGATGGCTTTATTTGTGCACCTATGCTGCACCCACTGCCAGGATTTGGCCTGGCTTCTCACAGTTGCCCAGAATGTAACTGTATGTATTTGTGGCTAATTATGGCCACGTTAATCTCACACTGGCTCCTAAGGAGAGGGGCAGACACAAGTGCCACACAATGCTTTCCTTGTCAGACGATAAACGGAACAATCTTTCTGAAAAGGCCTCCTACGTAAATCTTGTGGACATGCTGATCAAATGGTATCTTTGCTGACTGATCATATCAGACCATCAGATTAGATTACTGCATCCTGCAATAATGAGCTAGTCCATCTCTTTGACCAAAGAGGACACTAGT
Source organism: Haliaeetus leucocephalus (assembly GCF_000737465.1). Lineage (NCBI taxonomy): Eukaryota > Metazoa > Chordata > Aves > Accipitriformes > Accipitridae > Haliaeetus > Haliaeetus leucocephalus. Next base: position 379,153 of record NW_010972632.1, on the reverse strand, counting down.
TGGGTGTCCCTCCTAACCACCGTGTATTATGTCAGTATAAGCTGTTTGCTCTCTTTGCCTCTTGCTGAAGCGGTTCCTGACTTTGTTTGCTTGAATTTTAGAGTGTATTTGTATGATTCATGAGCCTGCAGAAAAATACTCTGGCTCTTCTCCACCAGCCCTACTCCTTGGCTACAGGAGGGAATTCTTACATTGAAACAATGACAGCTTCTTGGAGAGACCTTGTCCTCTAATGCAAATCAGATATTGGAAAATCTGGAGATCTTTATTAAGCCCAGGCCACAGTTAGAATGCCTCCTACCATTTCTGTGCTGGTGTAGCTGATGAGGGTGATAGCAGCCATCTGACCTTTACTGGGGTTGCCAGCCTGACTCCTTGGACAGGGTGACCCTGAGGACTATCCTAGTGTACTTATGTGGCAACACCATCCAGCCACGGCAGAAGACTGCTCTTGCCTTGGTTGCCTTCTGGATGAGAGCTCTAGTCTGGGGCTTTCTTCCAGCTGACTCGTCCGTGCCACACAGCGAGGAGGGTCACCGTTCCCCTTGCCACATGTACCTGCGGTCCCCTCTTGCGCATCACCATCGCTGTCCCCAGCACCCAGCTATGGACCTGGGACTCTGGTCTGCAGGGAGCTGTGTGAACGCTATCCAGAAAGGTGGCTCCTACCCCAAAGTGGTTACACTTTAATTAGAAGACAAAAGGCAGCAGATGGGTACAGATGGACCAACGGGGGAGTACAAGGGAACAATCAGACAACATTAGTCAGCATGGTAGGCAGCAGGCTTTACACACCAACTGCCTAACTCTTGTGAAGGCTTTGATAGGCGCTGGAGAATTATAACCAGCTTTGTGCAAGCTTATGGGGGCCTCGTCGAGAGTGTGAAGGGCAGATGGGAAAAAGCAGTAAAGGTGCTTTTGCATGCTTGGAGAGCTGTGGCTGAGAAGGTGCAACAACTCAAAAATACCCAGTGCTGCTGGAAAATTTCCAGTCTCTGAGGGGATAATCCTAACTTTACAGAGAACCAAAAAAGCCCTGTGATAAGGCTATGTCTTGCAATGCAGCACCACCTCTGAGTGCGGGGCTGGTGCACTAGTGCCAGAGCCACATTGCTTCTGGTTGAAAACCCTCCTGCTTGCCACCAGCTTGGAGGTTTCCGTGGCATGTCAGATGTTGCTGTGTGTCTGTGTCCCTTTCCTTGTGAGCATTTCATTGATTGTGGGAATGTGTTATCGCAGCATGTTGACAAACGTCCGTATCTTAATTCAGGTGACAGCTGAGCTGCTGCGGGAAGATGAGCTTTCAAGCATGGGTACAGTAATTAAATATTCCTATCACAGTGCAGTATCAAGGATCCATCCTATCATCCCTGATCAGTCCACAACATCCTCAGAAAAACAGGAAGGGAGGGTTGATTTGGTGAGCAATGAAAGAAAAACATAGCTATTGCTTTGTAGTTTTTGGTGAACGAAAACAAATTCATATTTCTTTTTGAGTCCACACAAAATGTTTTTCTGGCCTGAAAAAAAAAAAATCAGGTCATTTAAATGTAGTAAAAACATTTTGTAACATAGACCAGTTTTGATAGAAAAATGTCACGTAAAAATGAAATTTTCTAAAGCTTTCATTTTACGCATTGCCATTTTTAAGCAAAGCATGTCATTGTGAAAATTCTAAGTGATATATGCTGACATTCTAAGAATCCGCTCCCTTGCCCTCTCTTCAGGCCAAAACTCTTCTCTAATTTCAGTCTGAGCACAAGAATGACTTTTTCCCCAAACTCCATTTACGAGTGAACTGACTGTTTATCAGTCCAACAGTAATTGCTCCAGCTGTCCTCCACTCAGGAGTGACATGGGCAAGTTGTGTGTCCTACAACACTGGATGGATACACAGCCCAGCAAACTTCACTTTCCCCTGCTTTGTCCCCAGCCACATACAGGTAATCACTTCAGGGTGTCTGTAGCAGCCAGAAACCACACAGGTTGCCCAAGTGCCATTGGAGGGGACAGTTTATTGCTCATTGCTTTTGGTGGCCAGACTATGCAACAAAAAGACAGCTGAGGAAAGCACGGGAATTTCGGCCGCTTTAAGATTTGAAATTTGTGAAGAGATGAGGGCAGAGAGGAAGCAGCCAACCAAACCAGGTCTGGAGAACGTGCTAGCAGAGCTTCTGCTGAAGGAGGCTCACGGGGAGTGAACGTGCTGCCGGTGCCTGAGGGTGTGTTTTCATCTGTTCAGTTGCATTTGCTTGAGACTCCGTCTCATGCCGACGACGTCTTTGCTTGGCCTGTGAATCCTTTGCTTTTTCTATTTTTACATTTCCTGAATGTTATTAACTGGGGGCTCTGTTTTCCTTCCATGGGGCTTGAGAGAAGGCAGGTGCTGGTGTGCCCTCATCTGCCCATTCATAGGACCCTATGTTTTTTTCTCTTTTGCCTTTTTCTTTTGGTTTTGTTTTTCTTTCTCTTCCTCCTCTTCCCCATCTTTTTGGCTAGGGTTTTGGCAGTTTGCTTTTCCTGGAGTAGAAGTCTGGCCCCATTTGCTTCTGAATGCATTTGAAATAAATTTTTCTTAATATGAAATTGCTCATACTTTTTTATTCAGTAAAGAATAGCTTGTTTGTTGTGTCTTTGGCTTGGTTTCTCTCCTCTAGTGTTGGTTCTGGCCAGTGTTTCTGTGCTCAGTTCTCACATGCTCCTTGCTTCGGGTTTGAATCCTGATTGTGCGTGGTTGACTTGGCTTGATGCTGACCTGCATCTTAGCAGTATTTTTTACCAGAGCAGGACAGTCTTTTCCTCTGTGGTTTTCTCCGCACTGTTACGTGTTAACTTCTCTGTTGCTTTTCAAAGGTATCTCAGTGTTAAAACCGTGGTTATCACCGGAGCTACTGTGTGCTTGAGTTACTCTCACTGCTCATGATCTCTGGCATGCGTTTGGTGTCATCGATTTGAGCATACAATATGTTCAGCGTCATTTGTTTTCCCTCTGCCTGAACTGTGTTTTCCCCAAGTCTGTAATTTTTTCAGACTGCCTTTGGTAATGTTAGATGCCGGCACTCACTCTTTCATTGCCTCATAGTGGTGTCTTGAGTTTCTGTCGCTATCCTTTGGCCTTTCTTTCTCATGAAAGGCTCTGGCTTTTACTGACCTGGGTTTATTTCTAAAATGTGCTGGAGGTTGTGCTGTCTTCTGCTGAGTCAGCAGTTTGCCAGGCTTATTTAATTTCCTTCTGCCGGGCTAGCTGCATTCTGCAACGTCTCCCACCATGCCAAGCCTGGAAGATTGTTTGACAGCCTTTTTCTTGTTCCTGTTTAAGCTTTCAACTTGGTCTGCATTTTGCATGACAGTTTCTGGTGCTTGTTTCCCTTAGGTTTATTTCCTTGGTTCCTGTACATGATAGTGGCTTACATTTCTATTGTTCCTTCCTTTGAGAAGAAAGCACTTTACAAAATTAACATACAGGCAACATTTCACTATGGGTAATGTTCAGCTGCTCGTGTGGTGGAATGAGGTTAGGATGTTTAATGATGCAAAAGAGTGCTGCACAGCCATGTAGGGTAAGAAAGCGGAGTCTCTAACGGAAGGAGGCGAAGAATTTTTAATCAGACTCTGGCCAATTTTGTTCCCTAAGTCTGTTTTTGGGGAAAATGACACGGATCATTAAAGACCAGGAGTAATAAGGCCTGTGTCCTTCCCTTTCCAGACGATAATGCCTGAGCCTCAGAAATATGGTGGGAGGAACAAAGGAATCTGTGAAAAAAAGTAGTTCAAGATCAACGAAAATATTCATTAATTTTGGTCAGATATGGAGGATTTATTTTGAAGGTTTTATTGCTGTAAATGAAAACTGGCATTTTGGTGTTCTCATGTAGACTCACAAAAGCCTTTAGATACCATTCACAGAGGCAACGTGGAGGAGGAAATAGCAGCATCTTCCCCCAGATCCCAGAGCCTCGTTAGCCAGACAGTGAGGACAAACTCCTAGGCAATGGGAAAAATGCATTCAAGTCCCTTCTGCTTGACTCAGAACGGAAGTTTAAACTGCAGTCTCTGTCACCTCTCAGAAGGGATGTCTAGCCCTTGGGACTAGGATTTTTATTTATTTATTTTTGTCTTTTTTTTCATTGAAACTCCTTTGTCAGTGAGTACTCGAAGTGTCTTTGCAGGTGTTTGTTTGGATCCAAATTTCCATCACTTTTATTAATCACGTCTGATAAAGAACATTATTTTTGTGTGTGTTGAATGGATGAGTTTGATTAGTGGAAAATTCAAAAAAACAAACCAGCCTGGATTTAGATTGAAGCAGCACCTTTAATTTTATTATTTTTTTCTGTATTATTCAGACCTTGCTTTGAAAAATCACTTTTTGCGCAGCTTAATCAGAACACTGTTTCGGTCATGTTGGAACATGCAGGGCTGCCCTTATGAGACTGGGGAAACTGTGCAGCAGGGCAGCTTGCCACCCACCACGTAACATAGGGTGCACACTGCAATGTTAATGCTAATAGGTGCTGCAGGTCCTTTTGTTCTCCCAGTAGATCCACCCTGGTATTATGCAATCCTGTGGGTTTTGAGAACAAATAATGTTTTCTGGTAAATTAACTTATGTTGGGTGCAGCACTGGGCAGCAGAGATGTGCTGCAAGTTTTCCAGTCTAAGCAGTGTCATACGATAGTCTCACCATCCAAGCTGGGAGATGTGGGAATAATAGAAAGAGTCCCTTCTTCTGCAGTCTGCTGCCTGAGATCAGTTCCTGCACACCCAGTTTAACTGTTTGCTCCAAGCATCATCTGGGTGTTTTAAGAATTCAGGATTGCTCAGGTCACTTCTTTCAGGCCAGTGCTTTACTTTTGTTCTTTTTTAGAAGTGGGAGCTATTTGCTTTACTTCTTAGATGTGTGCTCATTTTCACTGAGGCCAGAGTTCTTTGTATCGCTGCATTTAATTATGTTTGCTTTGTAAAGACTGCTGGGATTATGGCAGCATCTCATTTCTGTAGCTTTTTTGCCTCTGACGGGCTACCTGTGGACAGCTGCTTTCCTTGAGCTTCTCCTGTTTATAGATCAGCCTGCCATTTGTAGTTTCCACCAGCTTTCATGTCTTGTCCCTTTTCTTACAGATGGCTGCTATTTCAGGTCCTGGCTTTCGGGGTGGCTGAGGAACAGACCCACAGAGAGCTGTGTGTGTCTGTATTTGAACAGTTGTTCTCATCCGTGCTCTGCCTCCTGTGTTTGGTCCCAGAATAAGTCCTATGTGTGTATATATTTTCCTGCTCATTGCCCAGACACCTTGCTCCAGCCTGGGACTAATGGAGACACTGTCTTACAAATAAAGATTAAAAGAGTACAGTCTAGTGAAATCTGCACTAAGGACTTTCTCCATTAAGAAGTCCCCTGTCTCAAATAAACACTCGGAAGTATTCCCAGGGCTTACTGTGCAATGTTACTTGAACTTTAGTTAAAACCTGCTTTCTCAGGGTAGCCTGTGTCTTACTGGACCCTTGCCTCATTGCCGAGGATAGATTTTTCCCAAGTACATGTTTTTGCCAGATAGGGAGTATGATAATTTTCTGCAAGTGTTTGAAGGGAATAATCAATAAAGAAAGAAAGGACTTCCTTAGGACAATCCAAGTGAGTGTAATTGAAGAGTAATGGGGAGGCAGGAGGTAGAGCGAAAGTGCATTTAGATTGAATATTGGGGATCAGTGGGTTCCTTTAGAAGATGCAAAACAGTTGTCTGATGAACATGCTGGGAGCCTGGCTGCTGCGGCTGTTGACTGTGGGACGGGACAGACCAGGTGGGAGGGAGGTAGAGAGGAACTGACCGGAGAGACATCCACCAGACTTTTCATTTTCATTGATCCATGTCTGTCTGTGGGTTGCACTGGAGAGCGAGCAGCACAGCACCTCCGGGGGAAGTCCTCCCTCCCCTACATAGGCTCTGCATCCAGCCGCCCTGTCTGCCCTCCTATGAGCAGGAGCGTGGAGGAAATTTCCCTTGCATTCTGCTTGAGGGGAGGGGGCCCAGTTTGTGCTGCGGCAGAGGGAGAGGGCTGAGAAGTCCCCCGCACCCTGAGGAGCCCGGCGGGTCTCTGCGCTGCCCGCCCTGCGCCTGCGCGGGTGGAATTTTCCAGGAGCATCCCCCTCCGCCACCACCATCGCTTTGCAAACTCCGAGAAACGCAACTCATGAAAATGCATTCTTAGCACACAGCTGACATGGTCAACATCTGGTTTCCAAAGAGAGTGCTGTGAGAGATTTGAAATTGCTGCACTGTGGAAAAAATGACTTGGGGTAATTATAGATACCTAACAATACTATTTAATTTCTTCTGCCGTGTCTTTCCTACATAGTGTATCTGGTAATGCTTCAGAGAGCTGAATAGTTCTGACAGAGGGCAGTGAGAGAGGTAGGTAAGGGAGGAAAAAAAGTCCCCCGTGATTTCAGCTAGGATCTGAAAGGAAGGAAGTGTGAGTGGAGGATTAGATGTTTTCCAGTCCCGCTCCGGAAAGGGGGACCTTTGCCTTTTTTGTGCATTGGCTATGGGAGGAGGAGGAGGATGTGGAGGGAGATGAGGGAAGCTGAGGAAGACAGGACCTCCAAGCACAGACTGACAGGGCAGGAGGAGCTTAGCACAAAGCCTGACTGGCAGCTGGGGTGCTGCTTGGCCCCACTTCTGCTGAGTAGGCTCAGAGCTTGGGACCACAGGGGAAAGGGAGGCGAAATTTGTAAGATTGGACCTGTGACCAGTGTCAAGACTGACTGCTGCAGGAGGCAGTTCAGAGTGGCTAAAAGTCAGACCCCCGGCCAAAAGCACCTTTGCTTCCTCTGATACAGAGGGACCCTGCAAAGACCAACCGCAGCAGGCTCGAGCCAGGACAGCCCTGGATCCCAGCAAGGTCTCGTCTCCGCTTCCGACGTGCTGTCGCTCCGTTGGCACTGCAGCCCAGAGGTCCTGCGCAGGCTGTGTGTGTCCACAGCCAAGGCTGCTCCTGGCAGCACAGAGCCAGCTGCAGCGGTGACCTGTCCCCGCAGCAGCGAGCACGTTCCCTGGGGGCTGCTGCAGCGGAGAGGGCGCCACAGGGGGCCCTTGGGAGGAGGCCCAGGGGCCAAGAAGGAGGACCCCTGTGGAGGTCAGAACGGGGTTTAGGAGAAGCCCTCAGAGACCAAGAGGCATGAGCAGTGGGCAAAAAATAGAAGTTGGGGATGTTAGATGGCGGTTCTGGTGTCAGGGCGGAGGCACCCAGGAGAGGGAGCCTTGGGGACTGTTGAACCTTTCTGTAGAGCCTAACAGCAGGAGAAGGATGGGGGGGGGTTGCTGTTTGATTTGGCCTGCAATGCAGCCGGGGTCGCAGCGGGTAGACAGGGATGTAAGGTGAAGATGAAGCCCGTGTCTCAAGCCCCCGAGATGTTGCCTGCTACCTTTCTGCCCTTGTGCTGGGTGCTGTGTCCCACCTCAGCTGCCAGCTCTGAGACAGTTACAGCTGTGCAGAGGTGAAGTGGAAGGCAGTGGAGGTTTTCTAAAGGGGTGACGGAAGGTCAGCAAGAGACTTTGAGCTGAGGACTTGTCAATTGGTATAACTTCTACTGGTAAACTGTCCCCTGAAGGCAAGCCCTTAGTATCATTTCATTTAAAGAAATGCACCAAAAGGGATATAATGAAGATATGCATATTATGAAAGTGTGACTGTTATCCTGGAAGAAGCACTGGTTAAGACTCATTTGTCTATCGTGCTCATTGGGGCTTGTCTCAGTGAGATGTAATCTGAAGAGCTGTTGATGATGATGTGTTAAAATACTCAAGTGTAGGCCTTGGGAAAGAGGCTTACTTACATACACAAACATACTATTTGAGTGACTCTGCCCAAAAGCAACTTGTAGTGAGTTAACTTGCAGAAAATCCTCTGAAAGGTTTTTTGGTGAAAAATTAGTGCTTCAGTTAAAATACATTTTTCATATGAGGCGCTTGTTTTCCTTGAGACACTCCAACTTTTTGTGAGAAGGCTAAGAAGTTTGAAAAGAGACACTGTGGAGTCTTTTATTGCTACAAACGGGTACAAATTGATTTTGCTTTTTTGTTCTCAAATTTTTGAATACTATTTTGAAATTTTCAGCAAGCGAAGCAATGTCAGGGACCTCCTCTCATTTATATTCAAATGGATATTTCTGTGTGTTTCAGGAAGCCAGAAACACGAACCAGATGATTCTGGTATTAAAAAAAGAACATACTCTTACCCAGTGTACCTCCTTCAGAGGAAATTACCATCTCTCTCTGCTCCAGAAGGTTCTGCAATGATAAATGCAAAGCTGTGCAAATGCAGAGGGAATAACCGAACCTTGATCTCTGAGGAAGCAGCTAGAGATGGGTACCAGTTCAAGATCAAGATCCCGGACAAATCTGAAGCTGTGATCTCTCTCCCTGTTGAGGGCTTATGAAGGGTATGGTGAGCATGGGCACACCTGTGTGGCAGGAAAAACATAGAAATTATTGGAACAAGATATAAGAATTAATGATAAATACATAGACAGCATCACAACTTTGCAAGATGGTTTCTAAAAATTAAAGCAAAAAAAGAGGTGTTCTGTTCTTGAAAGGCCTCTCTCACAGTCCACCTAGACAACCATCCTCTATAGTGTCATGCAAAGCTTGTGTCTTTTCCTTGCTGCCTTGCACCCTCTCCCACTTCCTTACTCCAGAAGCTGCTCTGTTGCTGCAAACCAGACTGTTCCAAGTTATACTGATGCTGTAAAATTGGTTGTGCAGTTCCTCACCCAGCCCCTCTTTCTGGCGCCTGAGCACCATCTTTGTGCTCTCATGGATTGGGACGGCAGTCCTTGCCTGGATCTTCATGTGAGGTATGCATGCCCAGGAAGTCTTTTCATGCTCTCCCAACATTGTTCCTCCGGACAGTGCTGGACAGGATAGTGGTGCAAGGCTCAGCAAAGTCAGAACATGAAGATAGCCAAGAAAAGGGAGAAGGGACTGGAAGGGGGAGGGTTAAATTAAATAACTGTCATGAGATCTGTGTTGAAAGCAGATCGACTGCATCCTTGATGAGAAACTTGTATTTTGGGGAAGAGTCTAAACCAAGGTTATTTCTGCTTAGAATTTTGCTAGTACTGGTCATCCACTTCTGCAGCACTTTGCAGAGCAGTGAACCGAATACTGCCACGTGGCCAGTCAACTCTCTACCTGCAGCGTAATACTGACAGTGCTGGAAACTGGAACTGGCTTCAAGGATTTTCTGACATCATCCTGACCTCTGTAGAAAAAGGTTACCAGCCTTCTGTGAGCAACTCTAAGAGATACTGCAAACAGCTATCTTTCAAAGTGGATGAGCTCTCCCTTTATCTGCCTGCCTGCCGGCCATAGGGCTTCCTTGCAGAGGAAGGTGGTTTCTGAGTTGCCTGTGCAGAAGCAGAGCTGAAGACCTCTGATTTTCTTCACCTGTTTCAGCCTAGGTTTGGGAACAGGGAAGCTGTGAAGGTTGTAATAACCAGGATTCAGTTGCTGAGTCAGACACACACCTTCTATTAACACCTCCATTCTGCTCCCTTCAGCTGCAGGGTAGTTTGAGGTAATTGCTTGTCTACACAAGGGCTCTTGGTCTAGGGGAGAAGACCTCCATGCGAGTGTGAGGGGCATCTTTTTGGTAGTTTTGGAGGCTGAGGCTCGGCTGGAAGAGGCCACAAGGGCTTAGAAAAGCACTTAGAAAAGAAGACAATGTTCTCATTTGCCTATGAAAGGAGCCTGGATGGCTGACCTCCAGGTACCAGAGTGTCCCATGTATTTTGTGCTGGACATGCAGACAAGAAAAAGCACACTAGCTGTTTAAAACCATCTTTGTTTTGATTTCACTTGTTGTGTCTTGTGCCCTTCTCGCTGCAGTCATTCTCTCTCTTGCTACTGAGTGCCACAGAGCACTGTACAGGAGTCTGTGCCAAAGTCATAGTGAGGTTAAGCCATTTCATTGAATAATGCTCATGCACTGACCCTACGTTTCTTTTTCAGTGGTGGGCCTACCTTCTTTTGTGTTTCTGCTGCAGCTGAAGGTACTGAATTTGTTCACCAGAGCCCTCTGTGGCTTTGCATCCTGAATATTTTGTAGCTTTGAGCTTCAGCCTGGATTGAAATTAGCTAGGTTAATCGAACTAAAAATTCTGTAGATTTGTACATGTAGCTTACCAGTGGTGTGATCTTGGCACAGGGTGCTAGATACTGATACTTTCTTCCATGCCCTTGGTAAAATGCAGACGAAGGTTGCTGACCTTTAAGACAAGTTGCACTCCCTGCCTGTTCGGTGAGGCTGTTTCTGAGGAGAATGGGAGTATAGGGAGGTGTTGGGTGTATTTCTTCTTTATGGGCTGTGGAGGTCTCTAATGTCGTTTTCTGACCTTGTGTTAATTGGAAGTGTTTCCAGGGATGTTTTTCAATTTTATTGCTATTGCACTTGCAGAGATTGAAATAATACACAATACAGAATGGGAAATAAATAAAACCAATGATCTTATGAGGTTTGGCAAATCTTACGTCTGTGGTGCCTGGAGCCTCCTTGTTGGCTAATAAACTATTTGTCCTTCTTTCTCTGGCTTCTCTTCTGGAGAAAATGTTCTCACAGGATCTTTCTTACACACAGCGAGCACTAGAAATGCTAAGGAATGGGAGGCAGGGCAGTGAACAGGGAAGACACACTTTGACTGGAGGGGATGCAGGGAGGTAGGGAACAGTGAAATGTGGAATGTACAAAGTGACAGATCAACGTCGAGGGATTTGTTGACTCCTTTGTTAATCAAGAATTCAAAGGAGGGGGGATCAATCAGAAAAAGTGGCCTTCATCTGCGTTAGAACAATGCTTCTAATTTCCTTAGCAAGATGACTGACGGGCTGTGGACAGCTTGTACCGGGAGAAGTCCCAGGAAATGGGACTTGATCGATAAGGGAGGAGCAGCACAGCAGCCTGGGGAGCTCCTCAAGCCCTTGCGCTGCAGCAGTGCGTGAGGTCAAGTTTCCTCTTTCTGCTGGTGCAGCTGCAGAAGGAGGAACCTTCTTGCATGTGGATGGACTGATCTACACAGACTGCTTTTATCAGCACTTGTTGTTGAAAGGGTGCTTTGTGTTGTGGAGACAACACTTTCCTTCCCGTTTATGTCATGGTCATATGGAGATACTTGCAGTCATGTAGCCATGGCTATGGAAGAAGAGTTTGGACCAAAGCTCACAATGATGTCCCTTACCCATTACAGTTCGCCACACCCAGAGGAAATCCCTAAACTGTTTTGATGAAGTTCACTAAAACTTTCTTTGATCATCCCTTTTCTAAGCCCATCTGAAGGAGAGAAAATTTTATTTACTTTGATTTCCATCCTCAGTCTTTTGACAATATAGTTTACAAAGGGGCATATTTCTGGGGTAAATCAGTTCAAGATTTATTGTCAAGATTTTATTTATTGTCAAGATTTTATTTATTCTCAAGAATGAGAATTTCCTCTGTACCCCCAATCCCACCAAATTTATTTACTTGAGAAAAGGAAAGTCTTGACATTTTGTAATTCTCTGTCCTGAAGCCATGCTGAGTATCAGTGATCTTCTGACCTGTGGCTTTGGGCAAGCATCCTTTGCTTATTATGTGTTTTGCAGCACCCATTTTTAATGCAACATGGTAAGGTGCAGCTGCCTCTGCAAAGGCAATGCTCGATTGCTCTAGGTCCTTCTGGTAGTACGCCTGCAGTCAGTGGTGGGTGGCATGTGGTATAGACCAATTCACTCATCCTTCATCTTTAATCTGTGCACAAGCTCCCCATGAGAAGCTGAGGGAGGAGAGGTGGAGCTGTCCTTGTGACAATTTCCCTTCCCTCCCCTTCACACAGGACCCAGCAGCCAGCTTTCCTGGCTGCTGAGAAAGAGGCACTTGGAGAAATGGCAGCTGAAATTAAACAGTGGCAAGGGAAAGGGGTGACAGGGAGAAGTACTTTTTGAAAGAACATGTTAAATCCTAAAGATCATCTTCAGTCCAACACCTCTGCCACTTAACTTCATGGTGAACACAGATCAGGGGCTTTCACTGGTGGTCAGAAATAGCGATTTTTTTCTGCAGCTGCTGAGAAACCTCTGCTCTATGCTACAGGCTTTTCTGTCCATGGCTAGGAGTGTAGCATCTCCACAGCAGGTTATGAGTTTATTGTGTTTTAGTATTGGTAGTAAATGATGTGGGAGACTTCAGAGTGGTTCAAGACATGATGTCCCATTTTCTCAGTAACAAGGTAGGACTGCTTTTGCTTATGCTCTCTGGAGAGCAAAGTGAATTTGATCTCCAGGCTGTCATTCCAGGCTCCTCCACAGATGCTGAGAATGGTTAAAAATGCTGGTGGAGTTATTTAAGTGTCCAGTGATGTGGACTCAGAGGACAAGGCCTCGTCCCTTGGATATTTTAAGTGTGTGGTCCCCTAGGGCCCATGAAAAGAAAGAAAACTTTGTGCTAGAGACAGGCACTTTTCTGGCAGAATTTTGTGTTGAAAGCTCTGTTCTTTCAGAGTTTCCCTTAGGCCAGGACAGTCAGCAGAGGCAGATTTACTTGCAAAATGGCTTAAACATAATTATATGGGCTAGCCTCCCCATCAGTATTATGTCTTTAGGGAAAATAGCCCAAGATTTTAGTTTTGGGTTGATGTTTTTGCCCATCCTCTTTACTGTCTTGTTTTGGCTGCTGTCTGGACTTCTGTTCAATGGCCAAAGATCTCGGGCAGCCAGAATGCCAGGTGTGAAAGTCTAATGCAGCAATCTTGTGTCCTACTTGACGCTTATCACTATCCAGGCTAGCCTCTGGCTTTTGCCTGCTGCTGCACCCGATACACAAATGTAAACCCAGAAACAAACCTCAACATGGCAGTGAATGGGCAGTGGTTGGTACTGGGTGGGAATCTAGACCCGTTTCCCCAGTGTTTCCAGGAGAAGCACACTTCAGTGAGGTGCCTGCAGGGCAGACAAAACTTTGCACATGTTGTTCTGTGAGGGGGCAGGTGAGTGGTGTTTGGTGTCTGCAGAAAGCTGTAGGTGCGCATATGGCTGCTTGTGCTTAACAGGGTACATGTGGAAGTGTACTGGTGCTGCATGTATTTCTGTGTGTGAATTAGAGATACTGGTCCTTGCAGTGGGTGTGGAGTGCTGCCTCATTCTCTGTGTGTGTGCGCACTGCCTAACGCCACCTTCAATTCTTTCAGTCTTGATATATAGTCTGTACCACAAGAGTTTTTACCACTCCCACAGCTCCAAGCTTCTTTGTCTTTGCTTCTTTCTAATCATTACCATTGCAACCTTGGGAATGGTTCCTGATCCTGGGAATGCTCAGTCCTTTCTCATCGGCATCAAGCCATGTCCCCCACTGTTGCACTATGACAGCAAGTTCCATAACCTGATACTCCAGTGTGTGGAAAATTATTTCCTAGGTCTCAAAAGTGTGTAAGTATGATCCTAAATAAAAGACACTAATGAAAAAAAAAAAGGAACTTGTAGCTACTTTTTAAAGGCTCCGGATTAAAAAAATAAGACTTTCTTTAAATAAGACTTCCTTTCTTTCCTGGATTGTAAGCAATTTGACTCTCCAGACATCTTGTATTGTCTGCTGTAATTGTATCTAGTCCTCCACAAGTTCCTATTTTGGAAAGCTCTGCCTTTTGGGGGTCATGATGATCCAAAATACTCTTACTTTGGTATGTGCTTGACCCAAAGTTTCTTCAAAAGCTCAAAATCGTAAGAAAAATCTCAAACAAAAAAGCACTCTAGAATTTGACCTTACTAAGTATTTTACAAGTTATATTATTGTGAAGAAAAAAAATACCTCTTTTTAATAAAAAGACACACTTTTTAGTGCTAGGATAATTCTGTGTTGGTCAAATTTTAGCTTCATGCTTGTTCAGTGGCGTAAGTGACTTATCCAAGGAAATCTAGTTCACAAATAGAAAAGCTCTGAGTGAGTGTGAGTGAATGTTCCTTGAGATTGCAGCTGTTCCTTGAGACTTCTTCGCATTTTCTCATTTTGAATGCACATCAGCTATGGATCTCCTGAGAGAGCGGCACCTAGACACGTGATTTTTGTCTCCAAAGCTATAATGAAGATTAAGTGCTGGCTATGGCCAACATGCATGGCAAATTGCAGCAAATGCATGGTCTTGTTCTGTTCAGGAGACAGTCTTCTGCTGCAGATCTATGTGAAGATGTGTGTTGATAGGTGCGAGTTTGAATGTTGGCGGTTGGTTTGGGGTAAGAGCTGGCTTTTTCCCTAAGTGGGAGTTGACACAGAAGAGCCTAGGATGTTTCATAGTCCATTGAACTGGGTAAACGTGGAAGCTCTTAATAAAGCTGTAAAGTCCATTGAGGTCTGGGGCAGCAGAGTGATCAGGATGTGGTGACAGTGCTGCTGGGGGAACGGTGTGTTCTTGCCTTGACCTGACTCCAATTCAAGGTCTTTTCTGCAGTCTAGGAGCTGGCCTCAGAGGGTGTGGGCTGCACCCTGAGGAAAAAAGGAGATGCTGTTTTCATCCCAGAAAGTAGGAAGGAAGGGGGTGATACTACAGGAGTGATGCTACAAGGCAGCAAGGAGGCCTTTCCTGTACCATGCATGATTTCCTTTGGCAAGGGGAAGGCTCTACTGGATTCTTCCCTTTTCTCTCGTTCTCCCTCCTCTTTCTTCCTTCCCCCCCCCCCCCCTTTCTCTTCCCTTCTCACTGGCTGGGTTTCTAAGAGCAGCCCAGCTGGGATTGAGGTAGGGCTGCAGACTGGCCTCTTGTGCTCTCTCCTAAATGCCTTTTCAAGCAAGCTCAATAATTGATGAGCACCTGGGTCCTTCTCTGCACTGAAGAGTGCACATGGTATTTAGTACACGAAAAAGCTATTTTGCCCATCAGAGCTCGTCCCTGGAACAGCACCGTTTCCCCAGGATACCAGTTAATTGTTCTCTCAGTAGTTATAGAGGAACTTCCTTTCTCCAGTGGTCTCAGCTGCTTGACTTCATCCAGCCTACAGCTTGTGCCTGCTCCCAGCACACAGCTGCTGACTTCCACTTGGCACACCAGAGCACAGTTCAGACTCCTTCTTCCTCCACTGGGTTGCTTCCCGACCACTGCTGTCCAGCCTGTCCTCTGCTACAAGTGAAACGAGTGCAGCAGGCCTCAGATCATCTGGGTTTCCATGGCCCAGGTTATCATCCCGAAACATTGCACAACTTGTTGCCTGCCTGGGATTAACTGCTCTTTATTGAGATGGAAGATGCACTGACACAGCTGCGGGTGCGGGAGGGAGTGGGAAGTCAGGGTTGAAACATCTCAGAGAAGCTGGAGAAGGAGGAGGAGGAGGACGAAGAGTGGGTGAGAACTGTCAGATCAGGGAAGGTGCGGGCCATCAGCTTCACATCAGTCCCTGCTGAGCACACGGGTAGGGTAGGGTAAGGTAAGCAAGACTGAGGAGCTGGGAATGCTGCTGAGCAGGACAGAGGCATATTTACAAAACAAAGTCTGGAGTGGGAGGAAGGACTAAAACAGTTGCGGTGCTACGGGTAGGGTCTAAGGTGCTGTGGCTCAACTGCTTATTGCTGTCAAGGGCTGAAATGGCAGGATGTGCTGCAGGCCAGGAGGTCTGGTGCATGTTAATACCAGTCTCTCTTCTGCTGTCAGCATGACAAGGGAGACTTGCACAAGGGCAAGGGTGTGTGTTTCCCAACACAAGGTAACAACCTCCTTTCTGCTGTTGCAGCAACACATCACATACCCAACCTGCCCCTTTTCCCAAAGAAAACTTACAGAAAGGCTGTTCTGTGAACACACTGCATTGGATCCATACCTGTAAAGCTGTCCCAGGTAGTATCTGCCAGATACTGGAGAAACATGAATGCTTGTCTTTAAAAACGAGCTGGGAGGGGAGGGGGGGCAGGGGGGAAGGGAGCTTGGGAACTGTAGATTTGTGGAATCACTGTTGCTTAACCCTGATCCTCAGAAAAAATATGAAATTAATAATGAACCAAACTCCAATAAGGAGACTTGTAGAAGTCCACCAGGATTTGTTGAGAACAAGTCATGTCAGACCAATCTAATATCTTTCTGTGACAGGGTAACAGGCATTGTGGACAGAGGTGAAACTGAAGGTGTCATCTGCTTTGACTCCAGTAAGGTTTTTACCATCTCTCTCATCACACTTTGTTAGCAATCTAGAGGAGCAAGGTGTCGAGGAGAGCTAATAACAAATGCATGCAAAATGAATAAGAATGTCAAAATGGAAGGGAGCACGGACTGGGGTTCTGTGAGGGTCTGTCCTGTGCTCAGTTCAGTTCGATGTTTTCTTTAACAGCCTTGGTGATGGATGGAGAATTTGCATATCAAATTTGAAGATGACAGCATGCTGGGGGGACTGTGAATTTGTTGGAGAACAGGGTTAGAATTCATAATGATCTTGGCAAATTGGAGACACATTCTGAAAAAGTGGGATGTAATTCAATAGAGACAAGCGCAAACTATTGTACCTTGGCAGGAATAATGAACTACATAAATACAGTGCAGAGAAAGATCAACTAGATCACAGTTCTGCAGAAAAGGATTGGGGGGAGGATAAAAGAGGATCACAAGCTGAACATGATTGTGTGTTGTTGAGAAAGAGGCAAATGCTGTACTTGGATGTATAAATAGGAGTTTAGCCTGCAAGGCGCATGATGTAATCTCTCTGCTCTGCTGGGTGATGGTAAAGCTGAAAAACTCTGTGCAGTTCTGTGGACAACACTTCAAGAAAGATCTGGACAAACTGGAACAAGTCTGGGAGAAGCACTGAGAATAGTCAGGGGTGTAGAAAATAAGACAAACGAGCAGCGATTTAATGAATTGCAATTGTTTAGTTGTAAATTGAGAGGACTGGGGAGAAAGGGGGAGAGACTGGACAACAGGCAATGAACTCTGAATCTCAGAGCTTCCCCATTTGCAGCAATCCCTTTGACAGCACTAAGTGAAAGCATCAGTGACTATGTCAGCACTCTTACCTGGTCCCTGATGGAGGAAGAATTTCTATGATGGGATTTGTGTGGTTGGAAGTTCAGGTGGTTCCTGTCTGTTTGTACAGTTCCTTTTGATCATGGTCAACACAATGGCACTGGAGGCTGTCATGGGGAAGAAGGGGGAAAGGCGCAAGTGAGCAGGGCTCACAAGGAATCTCTCCCACTTGAAACAAGTGGGTGCACTTAGGCCAAGGGGCCACTTGTGCCCAAGACTTGTTAGAGCCACTCATAATGTGTGCTGCATGCTAGCCAAGGTCTTCAAGGTGAGGTTGAGAGTTTGCCAGACCACCTTCTGCACAGCATCTGTAACCCTGGAGGAGGGATAAAGGCTTCCTCTTACCTCTTCTATTTCTTTCTTTAAGCCAGGCTTTGCTCTTTATTGCCTTACTTGGCCTTATCATTGACCTTGCCTTTTTCTTTCATCTGCATCTTCTGTATGTGTGTATCCGTATGTCTATATACCTATCACCAGTGTACATCCACAGTGATTTAGCTTGTCTGTCTGTGATACTGCCCCAACTTCCACTCTCCTGGGCTTCTTCGTACGTGTCTTCTGTCCTCTTCCATCCGGGCTACTGTAATTCCCTTGGACTTCCAGATCTCAACTCTCTTATCTTTCATCACCATTATTATGGTGTCTTGTATCAGGCACTGCAAAAACACCTTCCAGAGGTCAGTCTCTCAAAGTGTTTAAAGGAGATGTTGCATACTACGGGTAGATAAACTAAACATGCATATGGAGAGAGTGGGAGATCTTAGGGGCAATGAGGAAGTGAAATACGTGTATTAAAGCATAACGAATGTGCTTGTAACTTGCTGACTAGCTGTTGTAAGCTGGGCTGGCAATTCTTGCAGACATCATGGATGAAGAGGTTTTGAAGGCTGAATCTCATGGTGTTTAAAATGATGTCTAGATTTCATTGGATGCCAGAGTGCCAGATTCTGCCTTCTCAAAGGAAGTGGGAAACAAATTTATCCTTCCACACCTGAAACCATATCCCATTCATTCCTAATTTTCAAATTCCAAATGTATTCACCACATAATGCCTTGGCATTCACTTTTTTTTGTTGCGTATATTCATAGCCCATTGTCATGTGCAGTATTTTTAAAATATGTTATGAGTCTGAGGCCCTGTGAACTCTGACTAGCCCTGTCTGGTAACACTTAGGAGCTACATAAACCAGCCTTGAAATGTGGAGGCAATATTTTGGCATGGAGGGACAGGTGTTTGTTCTTACTCTTTTGAGAAGATCTGAAGTCTGTAGCTGGTGATAAAAGGGACAGGCAAGAAAGCTCCTAGGAAGGCAGAAAACAGAAACGCAGCATTTTTATGGATGAATGAGCTTTTATGCAGTTGCTTTTAAAAGGCAAAATTATATGGCCATTTGCACTGCCTCTTGATTGCTCAGTGCACCAGCTATTCTTTATGCTGCATGCCATTTGCTGTCTTGTATTTAACTTTGCAAAATATTCTGGGATGCAGTTTGCACGAAGGCGCCTGTAATAACACATCTGTACTGTTTCGTACTGTTAGATGGGGGTAAGATTTTCTCCAGGGGTGCTCATTAGCATCCAGTATTTCTTGCCCTTCTTTATGCCATCCTGGGTTACCTGTGCTCTAGACTTGGATATGACAGATGGCTATTCTATTGCAGCCTTTTATAGCCCTTTTTCTCCCTCTCTCATGCTATGGCTGCAACATAAGCTTTGAAGGGTCATTATCTAAATCATTGCATAGAAAAGTCCTTTGGGAGCCAAATTCACCTCTGGCATAAGTGGCTGCAATTCCATTGACTTCAGAGTAGGTTCACTGCTTGACGTCAGGGGTAAGTTTTTGCAATGTAGAGATCAAAATGAACCGTACTAAGGCATAATGGAGTGGTTTCTGTCCCCAGAATGACCCATTCTTGGGCTTGGTTTGGCTTGTTGACAGTGCTGCACTCCATCTTTGCGTATTAAGAGCGCCCATTTCTGCTTGCTTCTGTCATGGGATCTTTTTTTCTCCTCCCTGTTGTCTTCCTTCCAAATCCCTTTAGATCTGCTTGTCTGCAATCGCACGCTCCCTTAAGCTGCATGTTCCCCACCCTCTGCTCCCTCTTCGCGGCCAGTCGTGCTGAGTCCTTGCAGCTGGTGTTGCTGAAACAAAGCTAAACCAGCTATCCCAGGATGGTCATTGCCACTAGGTCTTAGGAGGTTGTGGAAGATGTAGACCAAAGTCCACAAATGCTGTCCCACAGCTATTGCAGTCCAGGATTCCCATATCTCCCTTATACCAGGGAGTGGAGACAGGGAGGACCCTTGGAAGCCTGGTTTACATTAATATTATAAACCTGGGGTATTTTCAGCAACCAATACACAACTCTTGGCTGTATTTAGAGTCTCACAACCCTTCTGGAGGGGACAAGTTGTGTCAGCAGCCCCTGGGATGAGGGGGGACAGCAGAAGTGCAGATTGGCAAAGCCTGAACCGATTGACTCTTATTGGCAAGGAACTATTTTTGAGAGCCAATGAGGAGAACACCCTGTACTGCTGCAAGTTTGGCTCTGCCTTGCAAGGTTATTATCTGGAAGTTTAATCAGAGTCTGTCAAATGCATGGAGTGAGCAGCTAGTGTCTTAAAGGGTGTGTTTTGTGCTGGGACAGGGGGATGGAGGGATGGGGAGACAGGCTTTGTGGTATGAATGGAGGAAAACAGAAATCTGTTTCTTGAGTTTCTGACATTTTTTCATTTGTGATTAAATATATATAAATGACTTGTATAAATTCAGGACAGACTTTCACATCTCTGATCTTGCAGTGGTCAGGCAGAGGCAAATCTGTGACACTGCAGACCTCCTATTTTCCCTTAGGCTAGGGGGTCCCTGAGCTCTCTCTGAATGAGCTCTGTTCGCAGAGATCACTTTGCCCTCTGTAGAGATGCAGCCATACCTCCTTGGGATGAGATGTGGCAGCTGTTCATCAGTGCAAAGCCATTTGAAACGGCAGTTTAGGAAACAGGTGAAAATGGAGGGGTAGTTAGGGAAACAAAGACTGTAATGAATAGCACTCGGCTTGCAATATGGCTATCATTCTCTGTCTTGCAAAAAAGCAGCCCTGGTTAGTTTGATTCATGAACAGTGCAGAACAAGCTTATGGTTATTTTGATTATTTGTATTACTGTAGTCTCTGAAAAGGCCTGCCATTATCCAGTGCCCCATTGTGCTGGGAGCTGCACAGAGAGACCAACATGATAGCTGTAGCCACTAAACACTTACTGTGTAAGTATCAGCTGAGAAAACATGGTCACGTAGACAGATGAGAGAGTCAATGCACAGGAAGAACAGGCAAGTTAAGAACAGGATTTTCTGCTGTGCATACTTCAGGGAAAGTCTGTTAAGAGATGGCATATTTTATCCACTGATGGCAGTGAACATTTTTGCGTTGATCTGATAGGGGAATACGAGGGGAAAATGGGTGAGGGTTTGTAAGTTTTGTGGACTATAAGCTTAGTATATCAGAAGCCTGACTGTTGCAAATTATCTGCAGGTATCTGGGCAAATTTGAGACTTAGGGTAGAGTATGAAGAAAAGCAATGAAATAACTTCAGTGGTATTTATGGGACCTCCCTCAAGAAGAAGGCCAGAAATGAAGAAAGCTATGTGGGTCTCTGAAAAGTTACTGAAGAAAGTGGAGCAGGTCAGCATTCACATCTTGTTACTGACTGAGGGATTAAAAGCATCATCAAGTGGCTTGGAAAAGAGGCACTTGGTGCAGCTGAGAAAGGAGGCAAAAGAAGACTGAAAAGAAAGGGGAAAGATGATATCAGGCAAATGATCTCTGAAACAGCCTTTTGAATGGATGTGCAGGGAGTGGGGGGCTGAGAGGCATTTGTCACAGGCGAAGTGAAAAGATGTTGGAGCAAGGTAGAGAGCAGGATCATGATAGTCTGTGAAGGTCAACAGACCTGGGTCCTAATCCGATGCCTCAGACCTGCATCGTTGATGACAAAGTGGAGTCAGGAACCTGGCTGTGTTCCCCTCCAAAAAGTCAGTCTGTCCAGCAGCAGAGTTTGCTTTCCTACACCCAGGAGTTGGAGCACCGAGCTCTCTTTCACTCAGTCCTGCTGCACTGCTTGCTGTACATCATCGGACTTCTGTTTTTTGGAGATACCTTGTCCAGCTCTCATGAGACCCCACTTTTTCTTAACCTATAAGATCACGGGTGTCTATGACAACAGCTTTTCAATGTCACAGTTGAAGAAGTGCAATAACCTCGTGCAGGAAGCAGAAAAAAGTTCTTAGATGCAGGTAATTTCATGCGTAGTGAGTGGAGCAGGTGAACCTGTCAAAAATTCCTGTTTGTTCTCTATATTAATGTCTGCCCTGATTGGAAAGTCTGCATTTTTTAGGAGAGAGAGTTCTGTAAAGTGAGAAGTGAGAGACCTGGAAATATACTCATATTTACTGCAGTGCTGACAGGCAGCAGTAATCACAGACAGAGAGAAGGTGATGGGTGTAAAGGGCTTGATGCCACAGAGAAAGCACACTGCAAGGAGCCTGACAATGCAGCAGCCACTTCGGGGAATCATCAGCTGTGATGGCTGTGTGGGGTGAAAAATCCCAAGGGATTCCAACTGCGCAAATGGAGTTATGCTTTGACATCTGGATGACTATTTGTGGGAAGGGTGTTTTCATTTTCCACTTTGCTTACAGAGAAGTGGGAATGGGTGGAAGGAATGGGCTGGTCTCTCATGTTCAGTGGTACACATCACAGTGACGGGGCACCTCCATCTACTGCTCTGGTGGATATTGCTGGCTCACTCTTCAAATTTCTGAGACAGGGCGCTTCTCCCTGTATGCAAGGCGGCTGCCTAGGGGAGAAGGTACATTTCTTTATACTTATTGCACAGAGGTCACGTAAGAAACTGTCCCCTCTCTCATTGCTGTTGAGCCCACTTGTTTGCGTATGTGCAAAGGCTGGGGTTTTTGATGTCTATATGCACGGTGGGTACGTTATTTTCTCATTATGAATAAGGAGCTTTTTCCCCAAAGTGTCTCCCTTCCCCAAAGGACACTGATATGGAGCAGGGTAAAATGGTGATAGAACACCCTGCTGAGGCAGAAGAAAACCTGCAGAAATTGCTGACTCAGAGGGAAGAAGTGGCTTTGGCTGGTTGCGTTCACTTTGGACCCAAAGCTTTCATTGATGGCTTGCTTCCTACCACAGCTCGAATAGCAGCCAGCACCTTTGTACCTACAGGAGAAAATAAAACTAGTAAACCTGAAAGGGGGCCTTCCTTGACCTTTTTGCCTCTCTGGGGAAGTGACAAATCTGGGACATACTCCTGAAGGAAAGATCTCCAAATCTCTCTGAAGCGTCACCCTCAGGCAGTTGCATGCCAGTGCACAAAAAAATGTCCTATTCTGACCATGGAAGTGGTCCTTCAAGTCTGCCGGTGCCTGCTGTGGGCTCTGTGTGTATGCCAGAGTGTGCTCCCACAGCTTGGCAAGAAACTTGCTCTTGACTGGATTTTCTGAGGTCTTTTTAGCTCTTCAGGATATGTTGGGAAGCATACAAATAATGTGTGGTTTCCCAGGGTATGGCATATTTTATATGGCTATTACCCCTCAAACTACCACCTGACATGCGTGACGTAAGTGGCCAATTTTATACCCTATTCTGTATAATACCCACTTTCAAACCAGTGTTTCTCAAGTAGTCTAGAAAAGATCCAAACTTTATTTTTCGATATCTCATAGAGACTTGTGAAATCTGTAGTGCTGTGGGCGTCGACACAAATAATTCTGCATGGGTATAGGATCCACAAGCTGGTGAGCCTGGAAGGAGCCGTTGATATGATAACAGCCTCTGCTGAGCCATGTAGCAGGGATGAGGGTGGCTGAGCAGTTGCAGGGTTTTGGAGGGCGGCCGGCTGTCCCTCCTGGTACCCAGCTCAGGGGGCAAAGGAGCGACCAGGACTGGGGCTCAGGCCTGGCCTCTGTCTGCAACAGACCCAACTGGTCCCCAGAAAGGAGCCTCCAACCTGCTCCTGGGCATTCGAGGCCTCTTTCTGGAGCGTGAAAACAAAGTGGGAGAACAATGAAGCAGCTAAAGTAAAAGACTCAGCATTAGAAGTACAGTTATTTAGCTGTGTCCTTGGTGCCTCAGTTAAAGGCTTTTTCCTCTGCTAGCCTCCTAATAAGGCACATTCTTGGTTTTTGGATTTGTGCAGCTGTACTTGTATAGACCTGTATTATATCAGCTCTGGTCTCAGGGTGAAAACCAACCTGCTGTGCTGGCCAGGTCAGGGAGGAGAAGGGGACGGTTGTGTTTCCAGTTCAAATTCTCATCATCATTTGTCTTCTCCCAACCCTCCAAGCCATGCCTCTGTTCTTTCCCCTCTGTGCCCTGAATACTGCAGCCAAGTACCTCTGTGCTTTTCTGCATCTTCTGTGGTTTAGTGGCTACTTAAATATTTATTTATGTAGAACTCGCCCCTGGGGAATGTCTTATGAATTCAGAGGAGGGGTATTGTGAGAGAAGGAGGCAATGAGCAGTCCCTAGAGGGCTCAGTGTTATCTATTGCTGAGAGGCAGAAACTGCACGAAAAAGCCTTGTCCTGGAAAAAGATGAACGTACAAAAGAACACACGTACACGTGTGCACACAAACACACACTTACATGCATATAAACACAGACAAAAAATTGGCAACTGAACACAAAGAGGAAGAAAGCATTTGCAGCAGTTAAGTGATTAGAGAGTCAGCTCTGTTCAGTCATGAAATTTGCTTTCTTTTGACCCATAGGACACCAGCATTTTTACAGATCTGCCATCCAGAAAATGCTGCAGAAAGATATATAAGAAGGCAGGAATGGTCTGAGATGCTGCATGCAAGAACAGGCTACCATGAGTTGAAGGACAGGCTGTGTGTCATTGGGAAGATGAGTTTCCCGAGGTTTGCAAACATACTTGAATTTGCCCATTGATTTAAGTGTTAACAATCTCTTTGTAGATAGCACGTAGGAAAATCTGGAATCTTTTTGCTGTTGTGATTGCTATTGCTTGAACTTTAATCATATGCAAGAGGCAGCTCAGCTTGTTGAATTCATTAATTGCAAAGGCGTAACATATTCACTTAATTGGATTCTCTGCTAGATAGAGATGTATTTATATGTATTTGTATATGTGCTTAGTGTATATATTTAGCTCCACAAAGACTGATATTAATGGAACATTAAGGTTGCCTGGTGAAATAATCAGCAGACTGGAAGGGATAAATGTTCAGTCCTAAGCACGATCTTTTCTGTTGCAAGAAGGGTAAGGCCTGGCTTACTGGATATTCTTGGCACAGCAGAAAAGCAGGCAGAGCTAAAGTTGGCACCGAGGCAAATTTGCACTTGTACGTGCCTCGGGCTGGCCGTGGGGCTGCTCTGCACCTGGCAGGACACCCCACCGCGGTGCCTGTCCCATCGCTGAGGACTGCCATCAGCCGGTCCTTCTCCAAGGCTCGGTCCTTGCCCAGGTCTCGGAGGCTGCCTCCGTTTCCTCGTGCGAGACAGCACCGCGTTAGTGATCCACAGCTCTCAGCCACAGCTGGGGAGCATCCTTGGAGGGGGTCCGAGGAGGGCAGGACAGGAGACGCGATCCTGCCCTCCGGGGAGGTTGCAGCCTCCCGCCCACCCACATCTCACCTCTGTGCATGGAGACCTACTGGATGGGGTCCTGGGGTGGCAGAGAGGCTGCTTCAGAGCCCCGGCGGAGAGCTGGGGCCTCAGGCCTCAGCTGATTTTTTATGTTGAGTGTGGGAGGTGAGGTGGGTATGCTTCCTGGAGGCTGGAAGGGGCAGGGCTGACGGCTGCTGTGCCAGCTCCAGCATCGCTGTGCTCCCTCTTCCAGGAAAGGTGTCTTCAGAGAGCCAGGAAAGACAGCTGCCTGGTCACTTGTGCCACTTCGGCTTCCAGAGCAGCTGGAGAGGACCCAAGAATGTGCTCTCGAGCTTCAGTTAATCTCCTGATCCCAAACTAGTCCTTAGCGAGTACCGTATAAAATCCTACTGTTCCTTTTACAAGTGTCGATTTACATGCCTGACCTGCTGTACTGCCGCTCTGTCATTAATCAGGACAATTTCCACTGCTGTCTGCCGGTGCACACAGCCGCTCTGCGGTAACCATCACCCTTCTACGGCAAAGCTCCTTCGTCTGATGTGGGGCATGGGGATGTTGTAGGTGCAGCCCCGAGCTGCATGATTTCCTCCGGGGTGGATGAGCTGAGGCATCTCCTTACTAGACTGACTTTTGTCATTGCTCCCAGCTGTTAGGTCCCTGTTCATCCCCCTTGCAATGCGGCATGGATTATTAAAAGCCTTTTATAAAGGGAAAACTGAGCTTCAGGAAGCTTCAGTGGCTTGCTTAAGGTCACAGAGTAAGCACAGGACAAGATTACAGCCAGCACTTGGGTCCTTTCGCTCCTGGACATTTGGGAAGAAAGCATCTGCGCTCTGCACAGCTGCTGCAGCTGCCTGGGGCAAGTTTGCCCTGTGAAACCCAGCTATGAGTTGCCTGCGCTGGCGTAGACTTGTGATGGTAAACCCATGCCGTGCAGAGCAGCGCCATGGGGACGCAGCAGCATGGTGCGGTGCAAGGCAGCTGCGTGAGCCTGGCAAGCTGCCTCGGCTCTCAGCTTAGCCCTGCTGGGCTAATGTGGCTAGACAGCATCTGGACTGTAACTGGCCTGGTGTCCCCATGCCATCTACCCCCACCCTCGTGCTTCTTCTTTAAGGTTACACAGACCAGACCAGCTTGGTCCTGTCCATGCCTCCCATGCAGACTAGCCCTCTCTCTCCCTTAGCCTGTTACAGGCATATTGCCGTAACGGGAGAAACCTGCCTGCAGCATAATCTGCCTGATTAGTGCCTTACTTTCCTCTCACCTTCTGGGTACCATGACCGTGAGGGACCTGCCAGCTTCACCCACTTCCACCTCTCTCCAATGCTACCTTCTGATTTGGCTTCTACTGTCTTCACCTCGTTCAACCCCCTGGCAAGGTCAACGCTGCTTCTTTTGTCATGAAATGGGATTGCATAATCTCTACACTGGTTGATTGGTTCGCTGTCCATCGCCGTTTCTTTATTCCTCTCTCCTCTGCCAGTGCTTGGTGATTCATGGATAGCTCTTTCTCCATCTTTGTTGATACTTTCTTGGCCTGTTTATTGGTTTTGTAAGAGCTCGTGCATATTCAAGCTGTATAACCAATTACATACAGAAAATAAAAGAACCGTGATTTCATTTTTAGCTTGTGAAGTCAAGCTAGGAAATGCCAGTCTTGTTTCCCGGGCCACCTTAATTCTGCTTCTTCAAGTTTCTTTGCAGTACAAGGATTGAGGCAGGGACCCCATGGAGAGAGTTGCATCCACTTGTTAATTAAAACTTGAATCAAAATGTCCACACACAAGTAGGATGGAGGGAAGGCTGAAAAGGAAACTGTAAACCTGCCATTTCCTAATATTTCAACCTAAGTAAAATTCCTTTAGTGTAGTTTGTTTTATGGGGGGGGGGGTTTGCATGTGTGTTTTCTTTTGTTTTGTTTTTAAGGGGAAAACCCCAAATCTTTTCCGTAGAAATACATTGTTCATTCTCATGCATGCCAAGCCTTCAGCACAGAGCCTGACTGCTCAACCCAGTGACTAACCTCTACTTTTTCCACAGACAGTCATGACAGCTCAAACTGGTTTGCCTTTCTTCTGCATCGAGTGCAAGTGACCTTTTCACAGCGAGGTGCATTTAAAAGAGAGAGGAGAACCTGGATGGTTTGTCCCCATTTTGTGGGCAGCCTGATCAGGCTTTTGCCTTTCCCTTGCTCTGCCAAAGCTGAGGTGTTCCTTGTACTGACTGTGGTACTGGTGGGGATGTCCCCACTGATTTACTGTGTTGATGGGCTTAGTTCTTAACACGTTTATGCTCAGATGCTGTTTGGGCTGTCTGCCAGGATTTCTGCAAGAAAGTGACAGAAAAGAAATGATGATTATTTAACAGTTTATAATGCAGTTAAGAGTGAATGAAATTTGATGGGCCAAAGTAAAAATCATGTCCTTAGCCTCGGGGTTTTTTCCCTGCTGACTTTCAAACGCCTGTTGCAAAACATGGCGATGTTGGCTTTTCTCAGGGAACCGGCCTGAAGACTCTTGTAATGGAAAGTGTCAGAGAACCTAATTAAAGGCTTACTACTTGCTCCCCTTATAATAGAGGTAACTACACAGTACACACACATTTAAATACACATATGAAATCATCCAGCTAATTCCAGACTGCAAGAAGTCATTCCATGTGTGGGCTTACGTGTGCCACAAAAGACCTTTTGCAGCCTGCTGAGAGCCTTACCTTCATTGTATGTCTCCAAGACTGTCTCTGTCATGCCTGTTCTCCTACTTTTAGGCTGCAGAAAGGGAATGGCACAAGATCTGCTTTGTGTTGACGTGTTTAGGCACAAAATGACAGACAAATCTTTGAAAAATGGGTGTGCCTGAGGGTCCATCAGGGCTGAGAGAAGGGAGGATTTTATCTCCCTAAGGCCATGCTCTCAAGAAGGCAGTCCCTGGTTTAGCCCTTCTTTGCTAGCTGGGCTTGGCAAATATATAGCTTCCTCTCTCCTTCCCAAATCACTGATTTCAAGGTTACCTCCCTCTCTACCCATGCTCAGGTCTGATTGTACTCCTTTTGCACAGAGGTGACTTGCAGCCCAGATGGCCTCAGCTGGGCCCTTGGCAGTTCTGCCGGGACTCCAAGCCCAGATCAGCTTAGGATAACTGCTGCTGGGGGTACCTCTGTGCGTGTGTGTGTGTCTGCACCTGTGTATGGGATGTGAAAGGAGCGAAATCTTTGGCAGAGCCGCTCCCTGCTGCTCACAGAGTGCTTGCTGGCTCCAGCCGGCGCGGCAGTAATGCCCACGGGTGCAGCGAACCTGCTGTCCCGCTGGTGGGCTCTGTCCACGGGCCGCGGCTTCTCCGTACGGTGGAGATGGAGCTGGCGGGTCTTGTCTAATGCTCTGCCCAAACGCAGCAGAGCACCATGGTTTTTCAAGCAAAGCCCAGTACTTGGCTGTAGCGGCGGGTCAGGTGGGGGTCCCGCAGCTTGTGGGCTCTCTTTCTGGAGCCCTCGTTCACCAGAGAGGCTGAAGCACGGGCTCCTAAGGCAGGAGTCTCCAGCTGGGAAGTACAGCCCACAGCAGCTCCTGGGAGCCCCGGCTGGTCTGGCAGCCTCTCCCGTACGACAGGTTGGTGTGTAGCAGCACCGGCAGAAGTACCGCGGCAATGCTTGCTGCTGGCGGAGACGTGCAGCGCTGACACTGCTGTGGTTTGGGCCAGCACTTCATTTCAGGACAGAGTTAAGGCTACCATTTGGGCACAGTTGGGATGGGAACAAACCACCCAGCCCAGCTCTAAGTCAGTGGGAGCTGAGATGGGGGGGGAAATCACACCGTGAGTTACTCTGCCATCCCTGCAGGTTTCTCCACCGCTTGCACTGGTCTCAGTCCCGTGGCTGGTCCTGGCACGGGGGCAGCAGGGCAGCAGTGAGGAGACAGCTCTGTGCAGTGGGGACCGTGTCCGTGGGTGCACACCAGGGACGGGGGCAGGACCGTGCGTGGACGGGAGGTGGGGGGCTGATGAGCTGGGGCATGAGGGACTGCAGTCCCTTTCTGCTCACACAGGTGAGGTGGGGGCTGTCTTCTGCCTCTGCTTCGCCGCCCCCCCCCCCCCTCCCCCGTCCCCCTGTGTTTATTGGGGAGCACCTGAGTGAATAAAAGAAAGGAGGAGGGAGGGAGAAACTGAGTCAGGGAATGGGATTATCTCCATGTCTTCTCCATAGAGACAGGCAGGGGAAACTCTGGACAAGAAAAGGTGCAAGGATGCCAGAGAGCAGCCCCCTTAACCACACACGGGGTAGAAGGAACGCAGCAAGGGTGACCCTGGTTGCCCCTATCCCACAGCTTTGCCTCCCATCTGGCCCCTTTGCAAACCTGAGTGAAGAGACCTGGCAGAGAACCAGAGCGCAGAGCAGAGCTGGTGTTTCTACTCAGTTTGGAGATCTAGCGACAAATTGGAGCAGTGGCTCAGTTGGCTACCCCTTGGGACGGCCCCGGTGCAGCGCACGAGGCCCCCCGCCATGTGCCAGGTTTGGGGGGGGATGCAGACACGCACCCCGAAGGTGTGGAGGCGGTGGGGCTAGCTATAGCTATGGCGGTGTGAATCCAGGGCCAGGATCCGGACAAAGGGTGTGCGGCGAGCGGGGACAGCATCTGCGACCACCTGCCCAGAGCTCTCAGTGGTGGGAGAGGAAAGGAACGGGGGCGTGCAGCTCTCTAACTGCCTCGGCTGAAACCTCGCTCCCGACGTGCGCGGAAATTCCTCTGGAGGAGGCGTGTTCCTCCCCTTTCACGGCGATAGAAGAGCTGAGCACCCTGCGTCTCTCTGTGAAGGGGCGTGCATGCGGCCATGCCAGCCTGTGCCTCGCTCGGGAGGCGTGCGTCGCTGCACGGGGGCAATGCAGGGCTGCTGCGCGGAGGGCAGGGGCTCTGGCTGGTGTATGCGGGATGGGGAGGTGTTTCGCCCGCTGCGACACCCCCCGGTGAAGGTTAAAGGATCTCTGATGTTCTCGGAGATGCTTTTCAAAGCAGCGCCTTCGGTCTTGCTCGCACAGCTCAGAAAACAGCGAGCTTTAGGCAGCCCACCCCCTCTCTCTCCGTGTTGCCTCCTCTCCTAACCTCGCCAGGGCCTGCTTCAACCTGTAGCTTTTCTCAGCACAAGGAAACGTTTTTGGCCTTCCTCTGGATTTGTGTTTTTAAACATTCCTTCAGCCTCAGGTCCCAAGACGCTGGGAGAGGTATTCACTCTGTGTAAAGAGTAGGTGTCACTGCACAGGGGAAGGCACGTCCAGGTTTTGTGCGCTGCTGTACAGGACCCACTTAGCAGCCAAAGCTCTAAACCATCTCCCAGACTGCAGTGTGAATTGGCAAGCCCATCCCTCCCTCAGTGTAACATGTTTTAGGGGGGAAAAAAGTCTGAGTGAAAGAAATGAAAGCTCAGCAAAATGCAAACTGAAGCCCAGTGCTCAACAGGGAAAGCCAAGGGGAAAAATCATTAGATAGGGCATTACATGCATGGACACGTACTGGATGCAGACACACACCTGCACGATGCGGATGCACTCCTAGAGACCGCAAAATGCTTTCATAAAGCATTTAGATGCCTATACATGCGCATAAAAATACATTTTTCTTTAAAGCTTTGTGACTCCCAAACCCCCTGTGATACAAAACATGCAATCTTACCAGTATCGCTGCTGCATTTTCCCCTGCCCCATGGCTCTGCAGAGGAGAGCAGTAGAGATGCTCAAGGTGAAACCTTCTTTCACCTTAGATTAGCAATGATAGGAGCAGTATAAACTCCCTGGCTTTAGATTTTATTTCCCAGACCAGAATCAGAATAGACTGATGTTGCTGGAGTTTAGGACGTTGTATTAAGCTCCCCTGTCCTCACACAGAGTCATTTCAGAAGGGCATGATGGTTTTAAGGATGCAACATTATTGAAGTAAGAGCCTGAGTCAGGTGCTGTCACTGCCTGTTAGCTGGAGGTGGGTTATGTTGCATGGTATAGTCAGTCTGCGGTGTTTAAGATACAATTTTTTTTCTAATTCTTCTTTCAAAATCCTAACACCTGATTTGCACACACACACACACACACACACACAGACCCTCCCTGCCCCAGAGCTACAGCTTTGCTGAGTTATATCCTCCAGCCTGCTCAGATCACAGCCCACACTGCCACAAGCACCTTCCTCTAACCTCTCTCCTCATGTCTCCTAATTATGTCTGGGCTGATTGCAGTCTGCATTTCCATAAATCGTGGTTATGTGTCCATCAGGTAACAGTGAGGACCTTGAACAATACGTCCCCCTGGAAACCATGCTGCTCCTGCATAAGCCAGCCTTGCCTGGATGAACCACTTCCCAGGCTACCAAGTTAGCACTATTGCCAAGGCCACCACCATCTCCCAGAGGGAGCTATTGGGTGATCCTGGCCGGTTTTATGCCCATAGCAATCTCTTGGTACCTTCTGGTTTGGAGGAATGATTTGCCAAGGCAAACACTTTGGCATTCTCACAGCTCTGACCTTTCTGTGACACCAGTGGAGCTCCATAGTACACTAAATCTGCAGAAGTCAGAAGTGCTCAAAGTATATCTTATTAACCTTCTCAGGCTAATCATGGCAGGGGACAGGACCTCAGCAACTGCAAAAAGCATATAAATGCACCAGGAAAGAAATGTTTCAGCAAAAATGGCAAGAGCTGTGTAAATGCCAGACCTCAGTGAGCTGGGACACTGTTTCTGCAAAGAGCTTTTATGCCCAGAATGAGTTGTAAAGCAAGAGCAAGTACTTCACCCTGTCTGTATTCTAAACCGAGCCTCTCTCTGGCATATGCTAGGTGCTGTATAAATATAGAGGGAAGAAAATTCCACCATCTCCTGCAGCCTACGTGTTTAATTGAAAGGCTATTAGAAGCAATTCCTGCTTCTGCAGGTGCAGTGAAGAAAGCAGCCTTCCCCAGGTGGTTGTGGAAGGTGAACTTGAGGTTCAGGAAGGAGTGTTGTTTCTGTGTTAATTAATTTTGCATGTGGAGCATTCACAACCATTTCTTGTCTGCTTTGGCTGATGTGGCTAATTAATCACCTTAAGTGTCTGTAAACAGGAGGTTTTTGCTCTCTGTGGCATCTCTTCTCCACCTGCTGTAGCCCAGCCTTATGTGAGGATACAGACCTGTAGCATCACAGGAATTATACATTTGGTAATGGCTGTGATGTCAGCACTGCAAATGTGAGAGTCATAACCAGCTTGGGTGAAGGCTAAGGGGAATGTTCTATTATCAGGGCACTGGAGAAGGTTTTGGTGCTGAATGAGCCTAGGAGGTGGAGATATCAATAACATGAGTCTTTGTGTTTATATGAGTTAGCTGGGGGACAGAGATATAATGACTAAGACTGAGTTTTGACATCTGCAGGCTGAAAAGTCAAGGAGAAAAGGTTTTCCACAGAGGAATTCCTACTGTTGCTTCTGCTTACTTAAGGCCACTGGACTGGAAAGGCTCACCTGGTCCCATCCCTGCTGCTCTAGGCAGCAACATCATATAGCCCTATACAAACCAGTTGTGCTTCTTCTCAACTCCATTTTAGTTGTTTTCACAGCTCCTTGCAGGCAGCAACTCCAGAACTTCCCTCCTCTGATGGTTAAAATCCATCTTATTTTCAAGGCAAATTTCCTCACCAGTTGTTCTTGCACCAACATTGTTTTTCTGCTTAAAAAAACCTTTTCGTCCTCCCTTGTGTATCTATCCCCCCTTTATTTATACAGAGCAGTCATATCCCCTCTTGGCTTTCATTTATCTAGGTTAAACAAGCTTTTTAATCTCCTCCTTTAAGGCAGGCTCTCTGTTCCCCTAATCGCTCAATCCAAGGTTATTTCTGATACCTAGCTTTTCTGTAAGGTTCGTTGCTGCTTTGCCCAAACCGAGTGTAAAACAGCACAACCTATTGGCTGTTGCGTAATTTGGGGGTGAAGAAATGTATCAACTATCAGATTCAGAAAAAAAGACATCAGGGTGCTGCTGCTAAAATTTGTGTTTGTTCTCCACCTTATCTCTATGAAGCTAAAGTCTCCCATAATGACTTAGTTCCTGATAAAATTTCTCTTTAATAACAGTAATGACATCCTTACCCAGACCGAAAGCCAAGCCTGTGGAGCTACAGTAGATCTCTGTAGTTCAGTCCTGGTGGAATATCTTGCACCAGCCTTCCAAAAACTATCTCAGTCCCAAATGATTCCACTTATTTATGCATGATTTATCTCTTCACAGTCTACGGCAGCATTAAGGTTACAACAGCATTCCCCAGGTTTACCTTTACATTTATGTATCCTGAGCAGTGCATACTTCCATTGGCGGTGTCCCAGTTATAATTGCTATTTCTACAGTGTTTCTATTATTCCTACAGTAGCCCTTTTCAGCTCCTGCCCAGTTGTTCTGGTTTTCCCATGTCCTCATTCAGGATCTGTACAAATTGTACTGACAAGACTCTTATTTCTCCCTGGACTCTCCCTCCTTCCCAGAGGGGTTAGGTATGCTTTTCCATCAGCTATGTTACCAATAACACTGCTATTTTCTGCCTGCTGCCCAACATCCTACCTTTACCTTTTCTATATTTGATCTTCCCTTTTTCATGTATTAAAATCAGGTGTAAAAGTTACATAAGCTTTTTCCAGTTAACTATCTGACAGCAAAGATAAAAGACAGGAAGTTTTCACATTTACACCATTCACAGATACATGCTGTATATGTTCCTTCATCTAGCTCTAGACATGTGTGTGTGTCTCCTCATTTCCATACTATTTGTAAGCCTCATGGCCTTTTCTGTGTTTATCTACTCAGTGCACCCCAGAGGTGAAAACATACCATTATCTCCACTGTACACAATGTAGAGTGGAGGCACAAGGGTGCACATCAGATTCCAGAGGTCCTTGGTGCAATAGGGAATTTCTGGCTTCTAATTCATGCTCTGTGTTGTTGCCTTAGTGCTTCCCCACTGGAATGAACAAGCCCCTCAGCTCTCTGAAAAAACCCATCATAATAAGGGAGGAAACATTGAACTTTTGGGGAAATGCAGAAAGCAGTTCAAGTCCTAAGTGAGTTTGGAATGGTCTTTCTTCTGTAAATGAAAGCAAATCCCTTTTGTTCCTTTCTTTGTTTCTTCTATAGCAGGACTGGCAGGAATTGAGAGAAGATTGTAAATGAAAAGAGAGTGGTGCAAGGCATGGTGCAAATGGGACCCTGAATGAAATAAAAACTATGAAAAGACTTTGCCCAGACGTAGTTTTCCTGCAGCCTGTTGAAAAATAAGCACCTGAAGGTTCAGGCTTTCCCCTGAACCTTCACCCCAAATACGAATACAATGCCTCTAAGCATCTTGCCTAAGAAATGTATCTGAACATTTCTGGTTTTATCCAGAATTGTATTCTGCCGCCTAGTCCTTGAAAGCCAAATTTCTAGGAGGTTTTGTTTTTCCATCTGTTCACATTAGTTAGAGGTTTCTTCAGATGCTCTTGTGTTTTGAAGTCCTGCCTTGGCATACTAGGAGGAGCTCAGAGACTGGCTTCTGCCCTGGCTGGAACAGACAATTTGGAAGTTCATGGGAGTAGCTTGTACTTGTCCATACTACCCATCTGGGTAAGGATTTTGTAAATGCTGAGACTGGGTGCTGGTCATTTGAACAGGCAGTTGCTTTTCCCAGTGTAGCATGTAAGATATCCACTGAATGAGACTACCAACTCCCCTGTGTTATAAATATCTTACTGACCTGATAACATTGAAAGGAGCACAGGTAGAAGAATAAGGAAATACACTCTCCTGGTATAAATTGCAGCAAGAAGATTTAGGTTAGACATCAGGAAAAAAACCCACCTTTTTAATGGGAAGGATAGTTAAGCACTGGAATAGACTGCCCACGGAGACCGTGTGCTCTCTGTCAGTGTAAGGACAGGTTAGACAAACATCTGCCACAAATGGCTGTTACAAGCCTTAGCTCCCCTTGGGAGGAGAGAAAAGCCTCAGTTAAGAATTAGTTTCAGGGAACTAATATGATACACCTTTCATTAAAGATGCGCATTAACATACTGCAGAACACCTTTATTCTGGCTGCATTATACCGCGGTTAAGGCAATTTGCCAGCCTGCTGGAAGGCTTTCGGAAAGCTCTCACTTATTTTCCCCTTGCATAGTCAATCTTACCTTTTGTCTGCATGGGTTAGCTTATAAATTTAGGCAAACCAATAACATATATGATTAACTCTTTGTTCTACAATAGCTCTCACTTTCTTTCTTTGCAAATGTATTGGACTTCTAATTCCAACAGCTTGTTATCCAAAGTAGGATCTCATATTTACGGTAAAAGTTAGCTGCTTCCCTCTCTCAACCTCTCCAAATTTATCCCCAAACCAAAGTGACTTTCCTTTCTTGATAAGAAGAGATGTGGTAGAGACAGAGCAAGGGGAAGTTAAAGTGAAATTCTGGCTCTTAGGAGCCCTGCCCTGGCATACAGGAACATACCTAGCGTTTGGAGACTATGATTAGAAAGGGGGGTTTAAAGATCCCGAGCATGCTTACTTTTGCTGATTCTGTGACCCTCCAGGGCTCCTAGTGGGAGTTTGGGTGACTAGACTCTGATTGGAGAACACCCAGTGGGTCTTGAAACTGCAGGGTGACAAATATGTAGGATGCCTGGGATGGTTTATTTTTCCTCTTTTTGCTGAGGCAAGAACTGAGCAAAATCTAAGTAATAACAGTTCACAAGCTGTTAATACCAAGTACCCTGAGACTTCAGAAGTGCCTTGCTCTGCTCTGCACAGCTTGGCAGGTTATATTCTTTAAGAGTAGGCATCATTACCTGGGCAAATCTGTGACATTTAATTCTGTTGTGGCTAACCTCTGTCCCCACAGTGAATTACTGCTTCCCTCTCACAGCAGATTATCTAGCACACGATGCACTTTTTTTTCTCTTGCGTTGTCTCCGTCCTCTGCACATGCGGTGTTTCTTATTATCCTTACTGTCCTTGCCCACATGTTGCTTAAGTCCGCTCTTCTTTAACTACATGCATACACATTTGACCCTTGCATGCATGAGCATGGAAAGAAGTCTGCCCCCTCTAAATTCATAAAGCTTTTCTGACTTTGCTTATTCATATCTGTACGTGTCTGCAGGTATATGGCATGCCTGATTGTCAGGGTTAGCTATGAAATGCAGTATTTGCATGTATTCTTGAGACACTCCATAGTTAATTTGAAAATTTAGGTCAGAACATTCCCTTACATCCTGTTCTTCTTCCTTTTTGGACAACTTAGAATTATTTTGTTAGGATAATAAGGAAAGGATGTGTACTACTGTATTTGCCGGCTAGGTGCTTCAGTGTGCAGGAGGCTGTGGCAAGACTGTCATTGTTATCCTAATTTCATAATGTTGTCCGTGTAGTACAACACTGTGAAACGTGTCTGGCACACAGCCTTATGAACTCCCCTTTCTGTCCCAGAGAACTTCTGGGTAATTACGAATTGTGTTTGCCTATCTGATCTAATTTATCACTTAGGGGTTTATATCATGCCTATTACTGTGATATCTAAGTGCTGCTGAGATGCTGCAAGATGTCTCTTTCATCAACCACTTATTTCTATGATAAGTTAATGTTACTGAGCTGAAGTCTGGGCTGTTCTGTGCAGCATCTTAATCACTGGTCCCTACTGAGGCCTGTGTGTGCAGTTATTCTTGCTTGTCTGGTGGCTTCTCTGAACTGGTTTTGGGGATTCAAGCTCAGTTACTTGAGGGCTACACTTGCCATTCAGAAATGTCAGGCTCAAATGATGATAAATTGACCTGCTTGGTCAACAAGTGGGAAGTCCACGGCAGAGCAGACCCTGGGTGATGATGTGAGTATATGCTCTTTATTCCCTCAGAAATGCGCTCTCCACATCCAGGCTTAGATATTAGCGTGAGTACAGACCATCTGCTGCCCTAGACAATACTACCTGTCTTTTGTGGA
This sequence comes from Haliaeetus leucocephalus, assembly GCF_000737465.1. Taxonomy (NCBI): domain Eukaryota; kingdom Metazoa; phylum Chordata; class Aves; order Accipitriformes; family Accipitridae; genus Haliaeetus; species Haliaeetus leucocephalus. The sequence goes on along the minus strand of NW_010972632.1, from coordinate 342,513 downwards.
CAAAAGGGGCCACCAGTGTGTTTAAAAATTAAAACAACTCCTCCCTGCCCACTCAAGTAACAAAACAAAACAACACAAACAAAAAAAAAGAGAGAGAGAGAAAGAAGAAAACCAGCTGTCTACCCTGCTTGCTGGTCCAAGCAGCATGACTCTACACGTGGAGGGAAAATTAGGGGCAAGCTCTCCTTGGCATATTTTGCCAACTGCTTGTCATAAGGGGCCTTGGGAAGGTAAGACCAGCTGCCTGGCCACCTCAGCCCCTTCTTACAAAACCCACCGCCTTGCCCTCACTGGGGTGCCGTGTTTACACTGCAGGGATGGATGGGGAGGCTGCTGTCTCTGGGTGATTTCGTCTGCCTTTCTTCTCTCTCCACAAGGCCCCAGAGTGGATTTTTTCTTTCATGGCCAGATGAAGCATTTGTTTGTTTGTTTTGAAGGTGACAAGTGTTTTATGTGAATTCTAGCAGCTCTCAAATGCCAAACCCCAGCTGGGCTTTGAGTTTCACAGAATAACCGCTGACACCTAATGAGCCTCTAATAAGTGCTTCTCACTCCTGTCCTGTCATTTAAATAAATAAATGACTGAAATTTGGGGGTGGTGGGAGGGGTGGAATGAAGCTTTTCTGTTTACCCACCAAGCAGGTACACCGCTAAGAGCAGTTGTGCAAGCTTCCCACACACCCACACTGCCTCTGCCATCACGTCAACGTGTCTCAGCCCTGGCCTGGAGGGCTTTCTTTGAGGATTGTGCAGGAAAGTTCCTTCTAAAAGCCCAGTTAATTTCTTGGCCTCCCAGCTTCAGCTGCCAGCCAAGGTGCTAATTAGTGTCAACTGTGAGGGGGGGAATTGAGAACAAAGGCAAGACTTTGATAGTTGAAAGCATAGTTGATGTTCAGGTTTTTCTTTTCCTGGAGTTTTTTCAAGGAATGGTCTACCATGGGCAGTGGGTGTGCTACACGTATCATCTCTTCAGGGACTGGAGCGGCTTCAAAACAGCTCTTATTTGTGGCAGTAGGTATAAGGCAACTGAGTCCCATCTCCCTTTTCTGACCGCTGAAGATATGATCTCTGCTTAAGAAATGGAAAATGAAAAGATCTAAAATTGCAATATATCCTTATGGAAAAACAGCAAGATTAAAAAATCATAGATGCTCTTTGATTTTGTTTTGCATGTGTCAGAAACATAGAGCAATTCCTTGTTGCCAGCTAAGGTATGTAACCAAGTCATTGCGAAAGGACAAGAGTAGGTATTTCAGTAAGGCCTTAGCAGGGGATAGCAAGAACTACTGTTATCAAGCATCTCAGTGTAGTTGTTCTCCTGTGAAGACACTCCTGAAAATGCAGAACATCTCTCTCTTCAGTTGCCTGTCTCTTGGAAGAACTCAGTCCTGACTAGGAATGGGCAACCTTTTTCCAGAAGAACAAGTTATTTCTGGACAAAACCAAGTTTGGCTAAAATTAATCTGTTTGATGAATTTCACTGAAAAGAAATGAAGACAAAAATTTGAAAAAATAAAGAAGTTCTGTTTTGACTTTTTCAAGTGAAGTATTCAAATTTATTTGTTTCAAAATGACATTTGTTTCAGCATTTGTATATATTTTTCCTCATTTATCAGGGAAAAAAAACATTTTTATGGTGGCTAGTAGGCTGAAGTCAACATTTCAGGAGACAACAAGCTCTGATCCTGTTGTTTGGCTGAGAAAGTTGAAAGACATCATGTCTGTTTGACCACGGTGATGGTATCACCCTGGTCATCGACTCACTCTCCCAGAGGGTGAGACCATCACAGAGATGAGACAAACCAGACATCTTTCTTGTTCTCCACTTCCTGATGGTTTGAACCCACTTACTCAGAACCCTTCTCCCCAGAAATGTCCTCATCCTACATGAGCCATGAGCTTGGGTACTCCAGAGTAGTCCTGCTGCCCAGGCCTGCAGGAGCTGTGGTGAATGCAGAGGGATGGGGCAACTAGAAGTCTATCTTCTGTGGTTTGTGTCTCCACAGGTGGGGAAATGGAAGGAAAAAAAGTTGCAGATGAAGTATTACGTGTGGCCCCGCTTTGAGCTGTATCCTGACTCTGAGGAACGCGAGGATGATCACCTGAGTATCGTGACCTTGGAAGAGGCACCGTTCGTTATTGTGGAGAACGTGGACCCCCTAAGTGGCACCTGCATGAGGAACACGGTCCCTTGCCAAAAACGCATAGTGACCGAGTATGCACCCCTGGGTTTTTGTCCTCCTATTGGGCTCTCCCTTCTCAGCAGAATGTAGAGAGTCTGTTGGGCCAATACCATCATACTCTGATAATCCTGTTTAGACAAGTCACCTCGGTTTGCCCAGCCTGGCCTGTGTCCATTCATGACTGGCCCCTTTGGGCAAACCATCATAGTGTGTCCCTTCACCCTCCGGCACAGATAGCACAAGTGAAATTCTCCACATTATATTGTGGGAGGGGGAGTGCATACTGGCAACAGAAGGGAATTAAGGGAATTCTGCCCAGTCTTTTAACCCATTATTGTTGTGACGGTTCAGGAACAAAACCGATGAGGAGCCAGATTACATGAAGAAATGTTGCAAGGGGTTCTGCATTGACATCCTCAAGAAAATCTCAAAGTCTGTCAAGTTCACCTATGACCTCTACTTGGTGACTAATGGCAAGCATGGGAAAAAGATCAATGGGACGTGGAATGGAATGATTGGAGAGGTCAGCAGCAAGGGGAGGGCATGGTGGGCTTCATCCCTGGGCTGGGTGACATGGGTCAGGTCTGATCTCCCATCATTATTGGGCCCCTGCCCGGGGCAGGGACAGAGGTGACTCTATAGAAATGATTGGCCTGGATTCTTTCTGGGCATTGGGTGAATTAATCTGCTCTGACACGCTGGCCATGACTACCTTCAATGATTAATTATTATTCTCTATAGTGTCACAAATTCAGCCTTCACAGTCAAAGAAAGAGGGTGATATCCATGCACCAGAGAGGCTGCAACCTAGATGATGCTTAGATCATATATAAGGTGCATAAAGATTGAAATAAGACTTTGCAGTGTTAGAGGGAGGAGAAAGCAAGGACAGAAAAATGAGATAAGATGTCTTCTCAGTGGATGATGTGTTTATCCTAAGACCTCTGCGGATTTATTTTTTATACACATACCAGCTTTGAGGGAAGATTAATGTCTATAGATTTCCTGAAAGAAAAATGTGTCCTGATGAAAGATTAGAAAGGAGAGACGATAGAAACAATATAAGGAATGGGATTACAGGAGTAAAAGGACTGTGTGGAAAGGCAGGAAGGTGAGAAGGGGCTTGGCTGTGGTGCTTCAGAGGTGCCTTGGGTCTGTGTGTGATCTCTTCCTTTCCTTCCTCCAGGTTGTCACCAAACGGGCCTATATGGCTGTGGGATCCCTCACCATTAATGAGGAGCGTTCAGAAGTGGTGGATTTCTCTGTGCCCTTCATTGAGACGGGAATCAGTGTCATGGTGTCACGTAGCAATGGAACTGTCTCACCTTCTGCCTTCTTAGGTATCATTTTAATCTAAAATTAAAACTTCACCCAGTGTTCATAAAAAATTAGGTGAAGGTTGCTTGTGATTCTTAGCCTGAAAGTTCCTTTTTGGGAGTACCTGTGGGACAGGTGTATAAAAATAAACTGTGATGTTTTAGTTCTAAATCCCAAGCAAGCAAAATCCAGGCAAATGCAAACAGGCACTGCCTAGGAGTTCCAAGGCATTTCTCAGCAATTGTATGCCTGATCCCAGCAAAGAAGGGCTCACTCAGAGTTGTGACCTACTCTGCAGCATGTGGTTTCCCACTGACTCAACTAATAGTATGGTCAAGGAGTGTAGGCCAGAAGAAAATTGATTCAAACCTTATAGCTGGTATGCCGTAGTACTTAGTGATAACAATTGGCAATAAATTGTTGCACTCTGAGAGGCATTATTTGTAAAGAAGGTATTAACTTGACCCTCCCTTGACAGAGCAACTGGTAGAAGTTAGAAATCTAATAGAACTTTTCAAGAAGAGTTGAGCCATCAGTTCTGTGCTGACACTGTGTCTTCCAATAAAGTGATTGATTTCTAATGTCCTTTGGTGGTGGAAGGTGATCAGAGAATGCAGAAATGATACTGCATTTCCCCAAGACATCCATGTCTTCCTAGTATCTACTATTTGGCTTTCTGAAATGCTTTATGATGCAGCAAACACAGTATATGAGTTATATAATTACTGTCTGCTCTCTGCCAGCATCCTGAGAACATTTACAAACAGAAATAACTTTATATAGGTAAAGAAATTTTTCCAAACCTCTTTAAGTAGGAGTTTCATGACTACTCATTCTTCAGGAGTTTTTACTTTTAGCCAAGTCCACCAATATTGCTGGGGTATGTCAAAGCAACGATAAAGTTGACTCCAAAATTTTGAATTGCAGTTTAACTGAGGTTGCAATATTGGCTACAGTCTGGAGTAAAGTTCTAAATTTCTCTGATCTGGTTCAGTCCCATCTTTATCAGTTCAGGCTTGGAGAAGGAGAAGACCTGGCAGAGACCAAACACTTGCAGAATATGAATGCTAACGTTTCTAGAATGAGCCAGTGTTCCCATTGCTACAGGAATAGAATAGCTGAAAAAACTACTATCATTATGGCTGAACCTCAGAAATTTGGAGATGCTCTTTGGCTCAATAGCATCTTGAAAGTTGGATGCTTGTCTGAAACTCTGCCAGTTCTGCTTGATTTTCCCCACTCTGTCCAGATGGTGCTGGAGGACTTCCTGGGAACAATTTTTTATCAATGCATTTTATTTTATCAATGCATGCCACAATGGCTGCATGTGGTTCCAGATGGAGCCATGTGTCAGAAATGTAACAGTAAGAAGGAATGCAGTCAGTACAGAGACTGAAACAACACTTCTCCCAATTCAAGAAGTTTTTCAGATTCTGGTTGAAGGCTTTATTGTAACTTCTGTTTTTCCTCAGCCCGGTTTGCCCCACACTGTCGCTGGGGTGCTCTGGAGAGCAAAGGAGGTGAGGGAGGGGTGAGGTGGTGTATCAGGTTTTTCACCATGGTTTTCTCTTCCTCTCCAGAGCCTTTCAGTGCTGACGTATGGGTGATGATGTTTGTGATGCTGCTTATCATCTCTGCGGTGGCCGTCTTCGTCTTTGAGTACTTCAGCCCTGTGGGCTATAATCGGTGCCTTGCTGATGGCAGAGGTAAGGGAAGTCCCTCCTTGCCATAATCCTCTCTCGCTTCCAGTCCCGGCTCCTTTGTTGGGGTGTTTCCTTTGCCTTGAACATGATATGGATCTAGCCTGCTCTGAGCTCTGTGTTCAGACTAAAGAGGGCAGGGATGGAGGCGGAAAAAAGGCTCTGAAGAGAGCAGATGTGTATAATGGATAATTTGCTTGGCTCAGGAGATGAAGCTGTGTTGCCTTTCATCTCTAAAGCATGCACCAGCTCCAACTTGTTTCTCATTGAGGGAAAATGGGTCCTGGTAGCCGATGCTGGCAGTGGCTATGGTGCTGCGCTCTCTGAGGCAATCAGAGGGCTCAGCACTGTCAATCCATCCTTCAGTGCTATGTCTCCCCGGAGAGCAAGCCGCTCTGCCAGCCTCCCAGCATAGTGCTATGTCCTCCAGACTCCACATCTGTCACCTGGGCACATCCCTTCCCCCTTGGCTGTCTGGCTTGCTAAGGCCAACTGAGAAAGTGCAAAGCTCATTTTCCTGGAAGTGGGTGATGGATTATTTTGCAAGGGCAGCAGGAAAAATGGGAACGAGTGAGTGACCCATCTCTGTGGTTCTGATCTTCGGAAGACAGCCTGATGAGTTAAAGGGAGGATGGACAGACAGCCTAAGAGACAGCCTTTTTTGCCTTATTGGCATGAAAACAATTAGCAAGTTGGGCCTTCTGTCATCTCAATATCTTCACCCCCGACAAATCAGCCCTTCAGACCTTTCTGGGTTTATTGGTCCCGTCAGAATAGTGGCAGATAGACAGTTATTGGAAAATGACTTGTTTGCTCCCTGGTCTAGTGCTTTGAGTGAATTTATGCCGTCAAATTGGAGAGGAGTGGAAAAAAAAGGGGTTAATGAGAATGCAGGCAGAACCACACATATGGGGAAGTGGAGAACTTCTCTCTTAACATGGAGCTGTGGAGGGCCTTTATGGCAACTGATTGTAACCACATGGAGCTGTGGACACAAGTAAATACTGCCAAACCTGGGTATCTCTGGAGAGACATTAATACAGATGTGGAACTGAAAGCAGTTCTTAGTACAGGTATGCAGTTGTGCAGTTATAAAGTTAGCTGAACTGCAGCTGCAAGTATCAATATGTCTGAGTAATTATGCACAGTACTGCATGATCAGGCAGATACTATCCCTGACAGATGTAACATGAAGATGTAGAAATCTGCTGCAGAGACTGCAGTGCTTATTTGGTAGTGAATGCTCTGGCTAATGTTACTTTGGCTGCCATTGAACCAGTCTATGATGGCCTCCCACACCTCCATTTTCTCTTTACGGACACCAAGATTTTCTCTCCAGGGTCAGGTGGGCATGCCCTGATCTAGCCCCTAAATGATGTTGGGTTGGTTTTGGGGCACTCAAAGTTGGAGAGCTCAGAAGGATTCCAGGTCCCTGGTTTGGATCGGAGGCTCCCATTGCTGTCTTAGTTTGTGGCTGACAGAGTAACTGTGAAAGCACATGGGGCGATCAGTGGAGAGAGGAAGGCTTTAGGAGGGAACTTGTCAAGATTTTTTATGCCTTACAGTTCCCACTGATGATTTTCAGGCCTTGCAGCTCTGTGTCTTAGGCCATGTTACACAGAGAGGGATATAAAGCTACCACTCCAGCATATAAAAAGACAAGGACTGGCAAACCATGTTTCTTATACCAACTTTGTCTCCCTGGCATCTAGAGGCTCCAGTTTTGCCAGGTGATGATTCTGCTTTGAACTTGGTGTGCAGTTCCCAGGGTGCAAAACGAGCCCCTTGCACCTTACACAGTGCTTTCAGATGATCTATGTCATTCACTGCTCAGGGGTTTGGAGAGGAGTGTCAAAACTTTCTTCCCTCTTGTTCCTCGGCTGGAGCCAACCCTAACCACAGGCAGCAGCACTAGGCACTGGTTAGCCTACCCAAGGGAGGAGATAAAACACGGGATGCTAACCCAAAAAGGTTGCAGAGCTGGGTTGGCACCATTGGAAAAGTGACAGACCCTTGCACTGTGCCAGAGGGCTTTTGTCCTAAGAGAGTCTTCTCGGTGTCTGAAGCAGGATCCTTGGAGTAATCGCATCTGCAGTCTCCCTGACAGCTCCTCTTGTGCTCAGATTGAACAAATTTTGGTTTGGGTTCCCACCAATGGAATCAGCATATGCCGGAGATATGAGGCTGCTGGGAGACAGGCAAGATTTCACAAGTTTTCAGGCCTAGTGCTTCATGAGCACACATGGCTTTGGGGTATGAGTCAGCTTCCATGCTGAAAAGTGAATAAGGGAAAAGTAGCAGCTTTTAAAACACTGGATCTGCTCCTGGACTGTCTGGGGCAGGGCTGCTGATTTTCCTGAGCTAGACCAAAGTGTATGTCACTGTTACGTACCTTAGACACTGAACATGGGGAGAGGGAGCTGTGTTCTTCTCTGGCTTGTGTGTCTTCAACAGACTGAGTAATGAAACCCTCTTGCAGAGGTATTTGTAGAGCCCTGTTATTTCAGATGGTGCTCTTCCTTTCACCTGTACGAGTACAGTGAAGGCCATGTTTTGCACAGGTGTATGCTGGGAGTTCAAGGACAACATCACTGTTGAATAGCTAGAAATGAGGATAGAATTTTTCTGAGCAAACTCTATTTCTGGTGACAACACTTGAACCGAAATGGAATGTTTACACTTTTAGATATTCCAATCAGGTACAAAAAAAGCCCTTGTATAAGGTTTCAGTGGAAATCTTTGAGACAGAATAAATATGGAAGCTTGAGGATGTTTTAAAAAAACTATTTTTCAGGGTTGCACTTTGCTGAGATACAGTGTCATGAACATAGGGGAGCGCAGCTGTGGACATTCATCTCACTTATGGGAATAGATACTGCTCTTAACTCTGAAGTCAAGATGCATATGTGAATAGAAATGCAGACCATTTACTGAGATGCTCACTGTGGGATCATGTTTCTCAATCACTCTAGAGCCAGGAGGTCCCTCTTTCACCATTGGCAAAGCTATCTGGTTGCTGTGGGGGCTGGTGTTCAACAACTCTGTGCCAGTGCAGAATCCCAAGGGTACCACTAGCAAGATCATGGTGTCAGTGTGGGCCTTCTTCGCTGTCATCTTTCTGGCCAGCTACACTGCCAACCTGGCTGCCTTCATGATCCAAGAGGAGTACGTGGACCAGGTGTCTGGCTTGAGCGACAAAAAGGTAATGGATCCAGTCAAACCCCCAAAGCAGCCTTTTCCACAGAAGAGGCTGCTCTACCCTCTCTTCTCTGCTTTTACTGGGAAAGTGTTCAGTTTTTTTCAGAGTGACATCATAGCTTTAGTCCCTAGTTTAACTAGCACCACTGCTCTTTGTTGGTATTCAGTTGCATTTTTACATGTTTTAAGCACTTCAGGAATGAATTAGAAACAGAACTGAACTGTGCTTGCATGATCCCAGACCACACCTTGACTGTCAGCAAGAAATGAATTAATGGAGCTTTGGAGACGATGGGTATAATGGCTGTAACCTGTTTTTTCAGGATGAAATAATTTGTCTTTGTGAGAATGCTGGCCATTAGGCTAGCAAATACGATCTGTTAGTTTATTCTGGGGACAAGTTCTGCCCGTGGGGGTAAATCAGCATGGCTTTGATGATTTACTAGTGCTTGCATTTGAAATTATACTGTCATTTTTTCAAGGCCTTTGGAAGCTTAGCACAAGAAATTGTTTCCTGTTCGGAGTGTGTTTCGCTGCCTTGTTTACATGCACTGCATTTTGTCCTCACAGCGCATTTGCTTTTGCTGGGCTCTGCACACTGAGGATTTTGAGGAGATTGCTCGTGCAGGCAGGGTAGCACTGTCTGGTTCATGAGGGTCTGAAGCTTTACACACTGCTTTATTTTTGTTTTGTGGCAAGGTTCATCACAAGGAATTGAGGGTTGTGAGGCTCAATTGCCCATGCTGAATTTGTTACTTAATCACTGGGGCTGCTTAAAGGGTCATGCCATTGCAGGGCAGCCAAATAGCAATAGGTCGCACACACTACTATCGGGGATAGCAGCAAGAAGAGGACTGCAAGTGTCAGCTGCTGGACTGATTATAGTTACTGTCTCTTGTGTCCCCCACGATAGTCTAGAAATAAATTGTGGCCAGGCCCCCTGCGTATACAGTGTCCTGTTCAGCAGGCTGGAAATTCTGTGGTGGATTAATTTTTAAGAGTTTTTTTCCCCTTTTGTTGTTTTTTCCTGGAATGAAATATGACACAGAATAATGCAATCCGTGCAGAAGTGCTCCTATTATTTGTTTTAATTTCAACCTCAATTTGTTTCACGCTGTCTCCACATTTGCAGTGCGCTGTGTTGAGGAGGGGGTGGAGGGGAGGATGCTCTTCTGCCAGGTGGAGGTTATTGCGGAGACTCCGTAGAAGCTGTGGACTACCTCAGACTGAAAGACTGTTCAAAACCAGCCAGCCCTATCAGAGTTAACATTAGTTTGTCATCATTAGGTTTTCAACTGTCTGAGCTAAATGGGGTAGTTCATACCTGTGATCTATTGTTTCAGGCTGTGCCTAGGCTCATGGAGAGAGCCACGCTTTCATTCTCATGTTTTTCAAGATATTCTTCATACCTGCAGAGATATGTGCATGAAATATCAATTGAAAGCGGTAACTCCTAGAACTCCACAGAGCCTTCGTATACAAGTTTCTGGGCATATTTTAGTTGATTGCACTGTAGGGCCGCCTGTGTGTATTGGACTGAGGTCATTTTCTTTTCTTTGCCAACATACCTCTGTCTGCTTTTGCTATCCTAAAGCATATGTGCTCTGTTTCATGGGGAAGAGAAGGGCCACACAGTACATACTCAGATCATTGTGGTATGCCTCAAACACAGCTGCTAGTGAAAGTACAACATTAGGGTAAAATTACGATCTACCAGAGCATCTGGAATCAGATGAAAATTGGCTGGTAAGAAGCTGAAGGCCAACTGCTGCCTCTGGAGAATAAAGACAGGTGGGACTAACTCCATCCAAAGGATGCGAGTGAATGAGCTTGATCTACTGGGCTCATGGATTTCCACTCTCTGAACGTGCAGAGAGCCCTGCAGAATTTGAGAGCAGCCATCCAGGCATCTGTCATGCTGCTTCAAGACGCCCTGGTTTGGGAGGAATTCGCTCTTCTGAATCTCCTCTTTTCCCTCTTCCAAAGCCCGCATACTGCTTGCAGCTCACTCGGCCCCTCGAGGCACTGCTTGGCCAGGATGCAGGGTGCAGCCACGTCCAGGGCAGATGGAGGGGTGCTGGGCTCTACCTCCCTTTTCCTGCCTGCTTAAATTAGCCAGTTCAGACTTTCAGAGTAGGCGGTCACTGACCAATGCCAGGTGGCCAAGAGGAATGACCATAGCTTCCAGTCTCTTTTATCTCCAATGTGTGATCCGGTGTCCAGTGCAGAAATGAGGCAGATCAACCTCCTGGCCCGCTGCATCAGCTGGCAAGGGCAGCTGTGTCCAGTGCAAGGAGTCAGCAGAGGAGGTAGTCCAAGCCGATAGGCAAAGGGCTAGTTATTTTAAGGGATGTTGTTCCTACTCGCCTAGACCCAGATCTGCTTGCAAACGTCTTTGTAGCATGACAGTACCGAGGGAAGGTGTCCCACTGGCTCTGTAGAGCAGCCAAAATGCCAGATGCACGCACAAAATCCATTACTGTGCCTGGCTGGGGAACGCTTGTCAAGGTCAGGCTGGCTACACCCCGCGACAGCCACCCCGAGGGTCTCTCTGGACCCTCTTCCTTGGGCCTTGCCTGGGAAGAGCCGCCCCGAGAGATGCCCGTGGCTGCTGACCTGCCGCTTCCCCAGAAAAGCGGGCTGAAACGCTCCAGCTGTCTGAGGACTTGGATGGTCTCTTGGCTGTGCCCCAGCATTTACTTCCTAATGACATGCAAGAGCGTGGCTAACGTCACGTCCCCGCCGTGCTGCGCGGATGCTCGAGCGGGCCTGTCTGAGCGGGGCTGGAGCAGACACCTCTGTGCCGGGGCGGTCGGCCGGACGGCGGGGGGCTGGAGGCTCCCGGCACCGAGCGCGGCGACCTCTGCCGCTCTCCCTCTGGCCCAGGCGATGCTCCCCCCGCCGAGCGTCACCCCTCTGCGCTCAGCTGGCCCAAAACCGGTGCCAGAGCTGACCCGGGAACCCACCTCACGATGGCTGCTATTTCCCCCACGTTAACCCTTGCAGCTGCCCGATGATACATCGAGCTGCGGCTCTTGACGCCGCTGCAGCCGTGGGCAGCCTGGGGGAGGAGAAGCCCGCTCCTCCCCGAGAGCAGCGCTGGCCCTGCGAGTCCTGCAGGCGAAGAGCTGCTCCCACAGCATCCCCCTTCCAGCTCCCTGCGCTCCGGCGGGCCGGATCGCTCTCCTCCGGCGCAGATGCCGAACCAGCGCCCGCCGCCTCCGTCCGCCGTCTGCAGCGGAGCGGCTGGATGCGGTCCTGGCAGGGGCAGAGCCGGACTGGCCGGGTCGGGTCCCCGCAGGAGCTCTGCCCCGGGGCAGCAGCGCCGGCGAGCCCACCTGCAGCATCCTCGCCCGCGGCCATCTGGGGTCCACGCGGGGGGCTGCTGCGGCCGCGGCCCCCTGCGAAAGCCCTGCTGGTAAGACGGCCTGTCGCAGAATGCTGCAGTCGGCTCCCGGGTCTGGGTTTCATCTGTCTGTAATCAGGAGGTATAACCCAATTTCCAATAACGGGAGAGCTCCAGACGCGTTAGAGAAACAAGCGCCTGCGGTATTTCGGTCTAACGAAGGCAATAAATACGGGAGAGATTATAGAAAATGAACTAATGTGTGAAATAATCTAATAGCTACACGTAATTTCCATTCATGTACAGTAGTAATAGAATAAAAGCAAATGTGGACAGCCAGCAGGGCATTTAAATAAAATAATTTAGAATGCAGTAGGTTAATAATAATAAAAAAACCCAGTATCCATGCCTGTAAATTAGTTGGAAATGCCAAAGAAGCTAATAAAGTATCAAAATGGTAATTTTGTAATTGACATAAAAAGGAGAGAAATGGATTTCTGCATGCCTGCAAATTAATATAGATTGCTGAAATTTCACACGCATTTGACTTATTTGCTTTTTAAGATGTTAATGAAATGTTGAGACAAAGGGCCTGTTTCTCTGCAGCAGAGGTCAGCTGGTTTTTTCAATAGATATGCCTTTTTTTCCAAAAAATTAAATTTTGGAGTTAAATATTTAGCCAATATTTTTACTGAAAAAACATCTGGAAAGAGCATAAGGCGGCAGAGGGAAATTCTGATATTTGCCAGAGTAGCTCATTTTAGTATACTTGAAACAAAATACTTTGTTTGATATTTCTGACATGTGTTTTTGACTTGTCATTTTCTAAAGGCACTACTCATAAAATTGACCTACATTTAAAAAAAAAAGGAAAATAAAGATTTTTTTCTGTAACAAAGGAAAGGGACAGAAGGAGATAATTGGAAGACAAAACAACACACATAATTCTGAGGTAAATGAAACATTTCAGGTTGATACAAAGCAAAAGTCTCACTGGAAAACCTGCAAAAAAGGATCTGCTGTATTTCTGCAGTAATAGATGCTTGGCCATGAAACTGAAAAATGAATTATTTCCCACATTGTACTCTGCGGCACATTAAATCTGAATTATACAAGGATCCCAGATATGCAGAACACTTAAGCATGTGCTTAACTTTGTGCTCATGAGTGGTGACATTAAAGTCAATGGGCTATTATTCACATGATTGAAGTTAAATGCTTTTCTGAGGTTGCAGCTTTTGTACAACAAATACCTGTTCTGGAGAAGTCCAGGAAAAACGCAGAGCGGGTGTATCTGTCAGCTAGAAATTTTCCCAGGGGACCAAAAATGGGGGTCAGTCTTGTACCTTGTAATGTCTGTAAGGGGAAGATTGTCTAACTGGATGGCTTGGAGGCCGTACAGATCTTCCGTGGGATTGCGCATTTGCTATCAACAGACACTTGTGATACTTTCAGACGTTTCTGCACGATACAAAGGAAGTTTTATGTGGTGGTGTCCAAAAGCAGGAAACATGCAGTCCTTTCAACAGCAGTATGATTTTTATTGTCAGGAGACCTTTGTGGAGATATGAGTTATCTCGACAGAAGTAAGACCATGCCACTTCCAGCTCTCTTCTCTTGTGATAAATCAGAACCTTTTTAAAATGCATAGAGTCCGATGCACCTTACTTGACCAAAAACCAAAAAGTAAGGAAGTCCCCTAAACCTTACGTCAGGGGATAGATTTGAATTTCTTTCCACAGTGCTTCTCTAGGGGGACATTTTCCTGTAAATAAGTTGAACTGTGTTCAGTCTTTTGCTTAAATATGAGCTTTATATATAACGTTAGTGGTACCAACTGGTGCTTAATATAACAAACACTGGTTCACAGTGAAGCGTAGAAAACTCAGAGCTCTGATAGTCTGAAATTTTGTGCCTTAAAATCTGATGATTTCTCTGCACCTCTTTGTAAATCATCAGTTACTATAGTACAAACTATTTACACATACTACACAGTGCAGTATATATCTGTGTAATTAAATATTATGCTAAAGTCTTCTTATTAATAAATAGCTATTAAAATAGCTACAGCATATCGTATGTTAGTAATAGATCTTTCTAACTGGTGGCTTACATTTATTGTGTACGTAAATATGATCTCAGATAATTTTTTGCAGTTGTAGATGGGTACATTTATCGTAGATTTAGTCATTCTGCACTCCTTGGATTGGCACGGTTTTTATGCTTTCTGAGATCCTTGGAACAAACCTCTGTGCCTGTGTGCTAAAAAGTGATTCAGTAGTTTTAAGGCTATAAATGTTTAAAGTCAGTGGGGTTTCAAGCATGCTTTTTCTTCCCTTGCTTCAGTCCTACTTTCTTTGTCATTCTCCCTCTTTTTTTAAGCTCAGCGCTGCGTAGCGCAGAGTAGCGAGGAGGCTGCGATATGCTTTAGCCTTGACTCCGTCTCTCAGGATTCTCTCTTTTCTGTTGATCTGGAGGGATTTAATGGCAGTAAAAAACTTGTAATGGGACTCTTCAGGATTAGCGCCAGTTAAAATGCAGTTTAGTTGGGAACTTAAGCAGGTAAGATACAAGGGGAGGGGATACTCAGAGTCAGGCTGTAGGCTTAATTCATTCTTGCTGGAAAGGGAGAATTGCAACCCCTTGGGCTCTGCTGGCAGCACGGGTGGGAGCTGCTGGCTGAGGGATGCTGTGGAGCTGTGGCATGGTCCTCCGCTTGCAGCTTTTGCATTCCCCCGCCGCACCATCCTGGCCTTTCCCAGGCCTTGGCCACCACTGACTCTTTGTCTTCCTTTTAACCAGCTCTTGGAGCTAACCCTTTGGAGGCTCTGGGCAAATTTGGTCGCTTCTGTGCTAATTGTTTGGCAGTCTGGAAAAAGCCGTCTTCGGAGACTTACGTAAGAGGGGGAGGGAGGGGGGAGCAAAGGATTGTCCTGCTTCTCGCATCAGTATAAGTCAGCGGAGAGGGAAGCAATGAATATTTTTATTTATTATTTATATGGCGCCATAAATGTACTTGGCACTCTGCAGTCAAATAAAAGACAACAGCCCTGCCACCAGGATTTGGCAACCTGAGAGATGAGAGCTGGCCTCCTTCATCTGAATGATCAGGGCTGAATTGCTGGTGGGGAGGATGAGACCTACAGGATTAAAAAAAAATACAGCAGCCCCCCCTCCCCGCCCTTTCATTGCTTATGGCTAGTGACCGTGACATTTGAAGTTATATGTATACACATATACTCAATAAATATTTGGCAGGTTGTATCTTCCCAGGCATTTTTACTTCACCTGGTGGAAAGGAGCCCAGCTTCTCGCAGGCCTTTGGCTATTCAAGGTCAAACTTCCCCTGAGTCTTGATGGCCCAGCAGGCTTGCTTGTTCAGGTGTACCTGCTCCAGCGCCCCAGGACTCACAAAGGAGTGATGCGGCTTTCATTCCTCTGCTGTCATCTGCTTGCAGATGGGAGGCAGCTTTCTGCAGAAGGCTAAATGAAGGCATTATCTCCCACCTCTGGGATGGTGCTGGGATGCCCCAGCTGCCCTGCGTTGAGTGTCCTCCTTTTTGCTTTGCCTCCCAGCCTACAGAGGTGCTTAAGAAATTGCACTAATGTGATGACTAGGCTCTCCTAATTACTTGGATGAAGATTCTGACCCCAGTGAAGTCTTCGGGAGGTTTGCCAGACTTGCACAGGGTTTCACTCTGCTGCCCAGTGGTTGGTACCCACGTACAAGGTGCTGAAGCAGGATGGCTGCTATTAGTGCTCAGAAGATAGGAGGCTTTGACCTGCCTTTCTTAGTGAAAATGGATGAAAAATGGAATTGCTCCCCCACCAAACCACATCCTCTGATTTTCTCAGAGTGTTTCATAATTTGTTAACCAGCTGTCTCATGTGCAAACAAAGCAGATTTCAAACTCCTCTGTACTTAGCTGCCACCTCTCTTCTCAAGGTCTTTTTCATCAGTTAATTTTCTCCCTCTGAATGAATATCTACACTTCTAATGACACTAACATGAGTGTACTAACCAGCATCTTTCTGCCTGACTAATTTCTGTTTTGTGCTTGCCTGGGATTATTCAGTAGGTGCCTTTTGCCCCATTGCGTTTAGCTTCCAAGGAAGCTGACTTCCAAGGATGGAACACATGGCATGATTTGATACTGGGATAAACAGATGATCTCCATCCTCTACATGCATGCAAGCAAAAGTTAAGGGTGCTGTAGCTAAGATCCCTTAGCCCACTCAGTTGCAACAGATATGACTGTGCTTATCTGATACCACACCTACTAACACTAGGGCTGTGCAAGGAGCTTTCATCTCTGACTGGTGAAGCTCGGTGATTCCACTACAGATGTTGTTCTCTGGTCAAGCTTGAGGGACACCTAACAGTGTGACTGACTTGAAGCCTATAGCCTGCCAAATGTGTCCCGAGGAAGTTTTAAAGCCTTAGGGTTACCTTTTGGGTGGAGAAGCTGCACGGAGTCTGCATAACGCTCACACACTTGGCAGACCCAGAAGACACCTGATGTTGGTGGCGGGTGGACTCTGTCCACATCTGATGGTCTGATCCTGGAGCGGCCCCACAGGCCTGGTGTATTCCTAATGCCTGGGCCAGCAGAAAGGCAGTGTGGTCCCAGCATGCGCCTGTAGGTCTGGCTATGGAAGACATGGGACCCTGAAATGCCATCTGGAATGACGCTGCGCTGCCCAAGGTTTTCAGTCTTCTGCTCCGTGCAGAAGCGGCACAGAGCAGATCTGCACATAGCAATCCAGCTTGCAAAGAGGCTGCACAATCCTACTGTGTGCATTGCTCTGGCAATAACTGCATGTGATGGCGGCTTCTTCCACCAATTGGATCTCTGCTTTCATCTCAGTTATTTTACAAGGGCAATTATTTTTAAAGTTGCTATATTTGAACTCCTTTCTTTTGCTTTCACCTGCCCCCCCTCACCTCTGCATTGTCCCTAGGTTGCTCTGTTCCCTTCCCTGACCCACACGTGCCCCTATTTCACCACCAGACATTCATAGATATTTTTCTTCTTGTTTGTGGGTCTGACCCACCCTACATCTTCCTTTAAAAGTGACTTTAATCCAATTCTTTGCCAACTTTGCTGCAGTCAGCTGCACTAACTGATAACTCCTTTCTCAGACTTATCTAGAAGAATTCATGGGTGAAAGCACTATGCAAACCAAGACCAGAGAATATGAAACATCACTTATTATTGAATAATAAGATAATCCACAAAGTCAAAGTCTGAGGGAGCACAAGGTATTTTTACGCCCTCTCAAAACTGACTTATATTGGATTTGATGCTGTTCTTTCCTTTTTTTTTTTTTTCATTCTTTTTTGTTTATAAATCAAGGCATGTATTGTTTGACTGGTGAAGATAAGAAACTGGGTTTTTTGCCACTGCAATCTTAGGGCTGTGACTGGGCCCAACAATCAGGAACAGTTGATGTGGCAACTGGATTCTGAGCTGTGAGGAGTCCCAGCCACTGCTGAGGAGGTGGTGGGTGATATTGTGAGGGAATGTAGAAGAGAGGAAATCGGAGCTAGGGTAAAAGGAGTATCTGAAAACTTGTAGTCACTTAGAAATGGCTGTGAGTTCCACCTTGGGAGTACAAAATGTCTGTAATGTCAAAACTAGGTGACTGTGCAGAGGGGAAAGGGACGCTTTAGGAATGAAGTTTGAGAAGTATCTGTACAAGAGATTCATGAGTAACAGAGGAATGAGCAGCACAGTCTTTTTAGTGTGCTCTCCTCACAGATTATTGCACCAGTGCTATGATTTAGGTTTGCAGTATGATTTTCTGCCTACGTTGTTGGGCTGGCACACTCCTAGCTGGGATGCTGTTGTAGCAATGTAAAAGTGCCCACCATACTGATAGAGCAGGCTCCACTCTGGGAATCTGTAGAGCACTCCCTCTACCACGACAGATGATGGGGCACAGTTGTGTGGATGTGCCTACGTGCACCATCAAGCTGGACAAAGAAAAGAATACAGTAAAAGCCCTGAAGATGATTCTGGCAGTGATGACTGACATTCCAGAAACAGACTGGTCACCACCTGAATGCAGATCAGGACAGAGTTAACAGCTTCGAAGAACTTGCAAGCTGCAGATGACAAGACTAAAGGACAGAGAGAAACAGATATAACATAGAGAGGCACTGAGGAGAGAAGAACTTTCCAGTAGTAAAGCCCTGGCACAGGTTGTTCAGGGAATGGGGGAGTCTCCAGCACCAGCCATCTTCCACAGCAGGCTGAGTGAAGAGCTGTCAGGAATGATGATGTCTAGGAGAGACCCACTGGAGCAAAAGGGGCAGAGCAGACATCTTCTCAGAGCCAGATCCAGGTTTGTGATTCTGTGGCATTGTTCATGGTGCAGCTTGGGGACAAAAATGTCATGTTTTGGGGGTATGGAAAGGACAAGCCTCCTCTCTTGGAGAGTCATCCATTAGCTGTGAAGCAGTTCATTTCCTGGCTGAAACAGAGGATACAGAAGCAAGGCAGCTAGGGCGAGACATGTTGCCGTGGACACACGTGGTCTATCAAGACTTAAGTGTAGGCTTATTAAGACTTAAGAGTTAGACCTGAAAACCACTGACCCACTCTTTAATTTTTAACAAGTTCTGGATGAAGCTCCTGTGAAAACAGCCTGAAGGGATTCTCAGGCAATGAAGAAAGGTACAAGCTGACTGCAGTGACACACAGCTGAACCAGAGCAAGAGGGGACAATTAAGGATGTTTGGGAAATGCAGAGAGGTTGTGCTAAAATTATGCACTTGAGCATGGACTTTGCTTTTCTAGCCTGATGTCACTAAATCTTATGTTGCAGCTCACTAATAAATGCCATCTTTTTTAGAGATATTTGGCCTGTGCCACAACAGCTATCTGCTGTTTGTATGGCTGCCAAAAGAGTAGGCAGAGTGCTGCTTACAGGTGCCTGTGCAAAAGGTTGTGACTGATGCCCTGATGAGCAAGTCCAAGAGAGTGGTGGGCACTCTGGGCTGTCAGCTCCCCACAGTGGCTGGCTCCCTGTACTTTTGGGAGAAACTGTCCCGAGGGCCAAACGGTCCAGTGGCTAGATTCAGCTGTACAGATGTAGAGGTCTAGAGCCAATTTAGGTGCACTAGAGTATCCATAATACTGGCTGGCAGATCTGACACAGGGGCTATGAGACACCTGCTCCCGGGGTGAAATTCCCTGAGGCATCTCAACTTGGCACTTAACACCTGGGCAAATGTACTGAACCCAGAGTATCTAACCTGGGCTCAAGCTCTTTTGGGCTTGCAGCTCACAGAGGAGCTGAACCTGGGGACCTTATTTTGGTGGGTCTGAGCTGCGGAGCTCCCTGTGGTAGAAAATGTAAACTGGAGGGTCTGGGCCTTACAAAGTGAAAGAAGCCCTCCCAGAGAAGCTGTGTAAAGGTAAGGCACTACACTCGTACACACAACACACTCGCACCAAGTTTTGCCAGCTCATTATGTTATCCAGCAGGGGATTATTTTTTTTTAAAGCAATGTAAAAGTAGATCGACTGATAAAAAAGAGCTTTTTTTGTTGTGAGAGCTTGCTGAGTTTGGGAAACTGCTTTCAATGCTATTGGCAAACACTTTACAGTGTAAACAGGGCCTACATCAGGCAGATAAATAAGTGCAGATGCGCTTTTCTGTAGGAACCATTTGGTGGTAGACAATATATTGAAAAAAATTCTCATCAAATTAATTGTGGCCAATTAGACATAACCCTTCCCCTCATCCCTGAATCCCCTCAAATCACGGCAGCCTGAATGGGAAGAGCTCCTATCACCTGTTTCATTATGCAGATTGATATTCGAACATCTGAGAACAATGCTGCTTTCTGCACGGCACAGCTCCAAATTGCTAATGAAACAGCTCTGCCAGACAAGTCACTAAAACCCGCTCTCGGTGCTGCTGCCGACAGCTCTCGTGGCGAGTTGGGGGGGGGAGTGGGAAAGGGGCTCTCCACTCTGAAAGTGCTAATAGCCCCCAGCCTGTGTGTTTATCGCTCTCCAGAGCAGCAAGATTTCTGCTTTCTGACTCTGAGAGGTTACTTTCCCAAAGCCGCGGTCCGACTTGGACTTAGTGCTTCTCGATTTCAATTTGTGGAGTGAGGGGTTGAAGCGGCGGGCAGCCGCTGGGCTCTGGACACAGACGTCTCACGTCCCAGAGCTACCCCAGCCCTTGGGGCACGCTTGGTGTCTGCTTCCCACCCCCATCTCTAGCATCCACCTCCCCCACACCTTTGATGTGAAGCCAGCCCCGTAAAGGGTTTCTCCCACGGGCGAGAGCGTGTCCCATCGCCTTGGGTACCAGGGGAGCATCTCGCGACCGAGGCCCCACGCTGAGCGAGCGGGAGGCTGCAGCTGGGTACATCTCTGCCCGGGGCAATTTGGGCGCAGGCTGAGCCCTGCGGGCTCCCTCCCGGCAGTCACCCCTCGAGGCGGGTAGAGCTGGGCAGCAGGACAGGGCTCCTGCTGCAGGGACGTGTGTGGGGGGGCTCCTGAAACGCGGACCCTCTGCAGCCCTGCTTGTCTCTCCTTGTGACTCTCTGCAGCTGGGCTTGCGCAGCAACCGGTGCAGTTGCTCATCTTCCCCTCCCCTGGTATCAGCACGGTTTTTTGCCACAGCCTCGCAGGGCTTCTCTTTGCAGATGCCTGGGGTAGAGTGGTAGTGTGACTTAGGGCTCTGGTAGGAGAAACATTTCCATGAAATGACGGGAGAGTTCTCTCATTAATCTGAGTTCTGACCCTTTCTGTCAATATCTGTGGTTAATTCCTTTGTTGATACTGACCGAGGCATTGAGATTACCTCTGCACCGGCTGCCTCCATGTACTCAGGCCCCGCATTGTGCCTCAGCTCCTGTCTCGTGTCTCTCAGACTCCTAGACCAGCCTGCCACAACGCCCTGCTTCCCTGGGGCTGACTCTTCTGACCCAGGCCCACTCTCCCAGCCCTTGGGAGAGGCCAAACAAGTGGCTTTCCTTTCTGAACTCTGACAGCAGTGTCAATTAACTTTCCTCCTTATGGATCTTCTCCAGTTCCTCCACACACGTTCCTCCACCGTGTTGCCAGGAGAGGACACACTCCTTCCCCATCTGTCCCATGTATTTTCTGGGAAGGCTTGTATGTCTTCTTGCTCCTTCAGGGTGGAAGTGAGCTCAGAAAGATGCAGCAGGTTTTGGCTCTGGAGAGCTCTTTGGAGATCACTCCATCCCTGGTCTGAGCTGTGCCCACCTACTACTGAGCAACAAACATGGGGATTTTTCAGCTGCCATCTCCTGCCAGAAAGCTGCATGCACATACCACTATTGCTTCTTAAATGTGGAGAAGTCAGGTGCTTGTGTCTGGCTCCATGGACTGTGGAGTCAGCTGGGCATCAATTGCTTTCGGCTTTGCAAACACCAAACCAGGTGGCTGGGGATGTGTGATCCTCTTAGGCGTTCAAGCTAAAGATCTCTGGTGTAGGTCCCATATGGGTCCTTTTCAGACTGTTTCCTGTCTCGTCGTCCACCAGGCTATGGTTGAAGTGTGTGTGCATGTGGGTGCGTGGAGAATAATTTGCATTTGCAGATCTGTTCTGACTGAGGAATGAGCAGGGGGTAAGGGATGATGAGTGAATGCGTAGTATGTGGTTTTGTAGAAGCCAT
Organism: Haliaeetus leucocephalus; assembly: GCF_000737465.1. Classification (NCBI taxonomy): domain Eukaryota; kingdom Metazoa; phylum Chordata; class Aves; order Accipitriformes; family Accipitridae; genus Haliaeetus; species Haliaeetus leucocephalus. The sequence goes on along the minus strand of NW_010972632.1, from coordinate 321,105 downwards.
CAGCCTGGCTTCCATTTCTAGAAACAAGCTTTTCCAATTGCTGAAAACAGTCATTTCCTTCAAGAGGAATGTTTTCATTTATTTATTGATTGCCCAGGAGATTAAAAATTAAATATGGAGCCTTTCACCTCTGGTTGCTAAGATGGGCCCTTGAACACACGGGGGGACAAAGGATAGTTTGGAGGTGGGATCGTGCCCCTTATCACAGCCCTGCCTGACTCTATAATGCTGCTTATTCCAGTTCATAGACACAGTGATGGAAGCAGACAAAACTAGAGATTGTATCACTGGGAATGGAGGGTGGAGGTATAAAATGGACATTGGATGGTGCCTCTTTTTCTCTTAAAACTCTTTGGGCCCAGAGAGATGCTGTCATAGCTGCTGCCCCTCCAAAGGGCATGCTGAAGCTGAGGTCACACCAATGTTGGTCGGGCCTGCCTGCTGCTTGCCTTGCTGACTTTACTCTGTTGGAGGGCTCTGTGGGGATGGGGTTGCCCCATCTGCCCTCATGCGGGGGTTCTGCAGCCTCTCCTGTTTTAGCATGTCAGTGGAGAGGCTGTGTTCCTTTGCGCCTGGTATGGCAATACCCTTCTTGTGATGGGTGCCCTAAGCTGCTGCTATAATCAGCTTGGTAAAAAAGAATAATTTTAGCATGCTGCGGTGATTTTTCTCCCATCAAAGTTTGCTTTCATTACAGGTTTTGATAGCTATGAGTTTGTCTTCATCCCTAGGGGCTGTGACAAGGTTCTAAGAGCCACCTTACTGCCTGTTTTACGCTATGTGAAACCTCTTTTTTTTTTGGTGATGTGCCAACCTGTGTTTCAAAAAACAGCCCTGATGTTTTCTATTGGCTTAAAGCAGTAGGACGTGTGTTCTCTCTCGTGCACTCGTGTGTGCACATACAGGCCAGCCCATCTCACCATCCAAACTGGAGAGACAATTCCTTGCACAGCCAGATGAGTTGACTGGTACACAGAAACAGGTGACATGAATGGTGCGTTCACCTACCGACAGACACAGTTCCTGGTTGGCCTTATTGCTGAGATGTTGTGAATGAGAGAGATATACTGCTTTAGTGGCTTTGGCCTCCTCAGTTGAGTTGACCAGGTTCCAAAATGGCTTTGCGCAGAACTCAAGAACAAGGCTCATCTGCGTGTCTTTAAGTTATAGCTATAGACTGCAGCCACTTTCCACTATAGAAGGTGGCAGTACATGACTGTATATGTTCGTGTACCAGGTGAACTGTTGCTGTTACATGGGTTTGCTCTGACCGTTAGTGTGCTCTTAGTGTGCTTCCCGGGCTCATCCAAATATACAGTCACAGATGGGAGTCAAGAATTAGCACCAGGCAAGCTACTGCTTGATGTATCAAGAGAGCAGAGGCTTCTCTCCTTCTAACCTACCTTTGCATCTTTTTCTTTACTGCTTTTTCAGTTCCTGGCTTACAATTCTGTGCTTCTTCCTGTCTGCTTGTTCTAGGGGTTTTAAGCAGTCTTGATAATTGACAGTCTAAATTTTACTGCTCATAAAACCCCAGAGAGCATTGATTATGACTCGAGTTAAGCAAGTGGCATATAAAATCTCACAGCCTTGCAGCTGTAGGGGAATGTTATGATGAATGTATTTCTTGGGAGCAGCAAAAGGTTTGGAGTATTCTGCCAGCTCTGTTCTGGGCATCAAATGTTACTAGTGACTTGCAGTCACTAATAGCATTTCATTTGGGACATTTGCCCAAAAGTTTGAAAGCTGATCATTCGTTTGGTGAAGTGGGTATGAGCTGTTCTGAGAGGGATGTCTCCTTGTTAATTACTTTTCTACTTCGGTCAGAATCAGGAAGTGCAAAGGCATCCACAGAGCTGAAAAAGATACTTCTTAGAAACTAAATGACGCTTTGTGGATAAAATGCACATAGATTTTATTGACAATCTTTCCTTGACTGTGTTCCAAAGCCACTTTTACCTTTTCCCTTTCCGTTTTCCTTTTTTCTTTTATCTAACCTCCTTTTAATCTTTGATCACTGGCTATTTTATGCACTTAATCTAGAGTGGACAAAAAGACCGGGTTGCTCAGATTCGCTTAATGGTTCTTAGGCACTAATAGGAGATGTCTGTGTTTGAAAACAGTGAAATATAATATCTTCTCAATAATGTTTTGTACATGATAGTAAAATAAAATAAGAACTACCTTCTGAGGATACTGTGTTCTCCCATTCAGATGACTGCTTCTTGCTGAAAGATTGTGAGAAATGTTCTTTTTCTGTCTCTCCAGTTCCAGAAACCCAATGACTTCTCGCCCCCTTTCCGCTTTGGGACGGTTCCCAATGGCAGCACAGAAAGGAACATTCGCAACAACTACCCTGAAATGCACAGCTACATGGTGAAGTTCAATCAGAGGGGGGTGGATGATGCACTGTTCTCACTGAAGACTGGGTGAGGCTTTCTTCGTCCATGCTTACTTACCACAGAAACCTGACTTCTTTGCATGCTTGTCTAGAAAATTTTTTGTGGGGTTTGGAAAATGAGCCTCCATTATCATTCCATGGTTAGAAGTATAGCAAGACCACACACACAGCACAGGAGAATAATTCTGTGGTTCTCTTAGCCAGGTTTTTCTATTAACATCTATATAAGAGTTTCTGGTTTTCCTGTGTTTATAAGACTATTTAAAAAAAAAGAGGCTCTTCTGTATCCTTGTGTATGTTAGCCTTGTGTATATTAGTCCCAAAGACCTTGCTTCATCAAGATGTTTCATGCTGATGGGTCCTTAGCACAGGAAAAGCTCACAGACCTCTGTGGACAAAGTTTGCCTCAGAGCATTTATATTGTCATCTGGAAATTCCTTTGTTTTCCCTCCTTCTGTGTATAAAAGATTATGTTAATCAGGAAGCTGAAACAAGCCTTATGAGACTAATCCCACCTCAGTGTATCGCTAGCTAATACAGTGCAGTGGAAGGTGTGCTTGAAGCAAATAGTTTGGAAGTAGCCCTCCTCTCTGGAATATTTTAGTATCAAGGGCTGAACAAAATGTTGTTTGAATAATAAGGAAGTATATAAAATGGGAGCAATTCCTTGGGTAATTTGGGAAACGTGGGAAAAATCATTAGCAAAAGGTACGTTTGAACAGCTCATCCTGTTTTAATAGCAGTGAATCTGTAATGAAGCTAACTTAAAATGCCATTTTGCAAGCCTTTGTCCTTTATAATTAAAGACCTCCTCCCTGAGCTGACCACTTTGGTTGTCAGAGCCCAGCCCCAGTGAAAAAAAACCATTCTTGCTTATGCTCATGTTGCACTCTTATGAGAAAGTTCATTCCAAAGCACGAATGAAGATGTTCAGCCAATTTAATTACTGGATTGACTGAATATTTCTAAACCTGTTTGCCAGGTTCAGAGGCACACAGCCCATTATAAGTGATTGTACCATTGCTGGATGCCATCCTGGAAAGGTACATTTGCCAGGATAGTCATCATCCAGGAAATAAATATGCTCTGTCCTGGAAATCTATGGATGAAATAGAGCTCATCACTTGTGGTAGATGTCATCCTGGCTTCATAGCCACCCTTGGACAGTCTTCCCCACAGATACACACTTGAACTGAGATAATCACCGTGCTGGAAATACATGTGCAGCAAGTGGATTGAAAAGATAGCGTGGGTGTGAGAATGTGCAAGGTGGAAGGTCTTTGGTCTTTTATCAGAAAGTGCTTCATTTCAGATCTAGTGGGGGGATTTACTCATCGACTGTCTTTGGTTATGTGGAAGATGCAGCCCCCTGAGACTGACCGCCATACCCAAATCAGTTTGTTGCAGTGAGAGGAAGGCTCTTATCAGTCTGTTGTGCTGTCTACCCATCCCAGCCCATAATGGGGATTTCTCTGTTGAAACACAGTTTTGCTTGTGGTTTTCAGCTAAGCACTCTTTACCAAAGAGCTACTCAGCATGGTAGACCATAGAGCTGCTATCACAGCCACTTGACATTGGTAAAGATCCAGTAGTGCTTTTCACAGTAACTGAGGAGTTAAACATGATGTCCTGACTGTATTTAATTTGAAAAAAATTACATTTTGTTCAGCTAAGTCATGCCAGCAGTTTGAATCGGAGATAATCTTTTCCTTACTCCAACCCCTACTTTGCTATCTAATATTGATACGTTTATAAAGCATTTTAGGTTCCTTTGAGATGAAAGGCAGTACAGAAATATAAGTTATTCTTAGGACTATAGAGCCCCTTGACTTCCTCTTCATTCATCTTTATCTTGCACTATGTTGGTATTCCAAATGTTCTTTCAGACCAGAAGTGATTGTCAAAGAGTCAGAAAGAAACAGACAGTCCTCATTTATGATCTAGCTTCACCTGTTAACAGGTTCTAGGCTCAGATTTTAGTTAACTCTGATGAAGGTGAAGATGCAACCTATTGTAGTCTATCTGAAAGAGGTTCGTTTCTGCCTTAATTACCTGAGAATACCTTTGAACTCATACAGATTCTGTCTTTTCTGTACTATACCCCTCTTGTTTCTTGCACCTGTGCAGGAAGTTGGATGCTTTCATTTATGATGCAGCAGTGCTAAACTACATGGCTGGCAGAGATGAAGGCTGCAAGCTGGTGACAATTGGGAGTGGGAAAGTGTTTGCCTCCACCGGCTATGGCATTGCCATCCAAAAGGACTCAGGCTGGAAGCGCCAGGTTGATCTTGCTATTCTACAGCTTTTTGGAGATGGTAAGTGACAGGAAAAAGAGGAGTTGGAGTTTTCCTAAGAAATACCAGGTTTTGCATGTAAGAAATAGAAGTTACTAGCTCTGGTGCTTCAGATTTGAGTTGAGAACAGGAAATTGTTAACAAGCGTTTGTTAGAGGCATTACACCAAAAATGTGAGGATGTCACTTGTTTTATGTTGTTGATGCAAGGTAGCAGTATCATCAAAAGCAATGTCAAAAGCACTAAAGGTTTCATAGAAGTGGCTCAGATGTGTGTTTGAAAAATATCTTGTGCAAAGAATGTCTTGTAAAAACAAGATTTCTGTTGTGAACTTTTTCACTACCTTTGAGGTTTTGCCATGACCAAACCCACTAATTATGCTGGACTTTTCATTGTTGTCCCATGCTTTATAGTTCTAGACAGGATCAAGCCATGCAGAGTTTACAAAATCAAAGGATAAAAATTTCTGGATGAAAGAGTTAGCTCAGATTTTCCAAAAAGTCAAAAAAAACCCAAGGAAGGACTTGAGACTCAGAAGCATATTTTGGAGTGAGTTTTTAATTAGAACATTATAGTTACCTAGTTCGTCTCATTCTTTGCAGAGAAATTGCTATTATTAAAAAAAAATTCATGGGATAAGGGATTCCTTCTTAGAAAATATTTTCCTGGCTTTCCCTTTCCATTCCATATTACATCTTGCTGTGTCCTTTTTTTGATTAAATAAAATTCACAGGTTATTTTATTTATAAGTATTTATTTTTTTCTGAAATCTGAAAATAGCATATGGCATAATAAATATGGAAAGAACATAGCTATGATATACTTCAACAGAAAATTGGCCACCTGACGGATAAGGTGTTCTGTCTCCTAAACATCCTAATATGTATTATTTGAGAAAAAGACATAAGTTCTCCATAAAGCTTTAAAGACTGTGCTATGGCACCACATAAATATATGGATTTTTTCCTCCTGTCACTGAACTGGAGGTTGCAAATGTGAAAAACTAACTTTCCTAACAGCATGAAAGGAATTGCCAACCTGCAAAATTAGTTTGTTTCTGAATGTCTCAATATGTGTGTGTGTGTGAGTGTTTATCTCTCTCTCCCTCATGAAAATACCGTAATGGGGAGTAAGTGGGGTATGAAATCAGACTACAGAACATTTGTTCCTAGCTGATACAAATTAGTAATATTTTTGATTGGTCAGAAGGCTTGGAAGTGTTGAATTTGGACAAAATTGAAGGGAAGAAAACCAGGTAGAAATGCACAAATATTTTTGGGAACTTTGTATCTAGTTTTAATGAGCTATGGATATGATGGAAACAAATTCAAAATCAGACATTTTGATTTAAAAAAATCAACATTTTGAATTTAGAGCTGGAAATGTACAATGTTTTCATTTAGTAGTGACTCATTTTTGTCTACCAGTATCAGTCACTGATTTTTCTCTTCATTGACCTAATATGAAAGTGGAAGTTTGTGAGGCCAGGTCTTCAGTCATCTGGTGGACAACTTTTTCACGATCTCACTGTAGACATTTGGCAAGTGTGATAGCTGTGTCCTGTGGTGCAGCTTTTTGTGGATAATATCTGGCTGTGGAAAAATCCTATTGCCTTCCCTGTGACGAATTGCACCTGCCCCTATCAGAAGGATAGTCAGAATATTTTATGGACATAATAGATGTGGAAAACGAGCATGGCCACTGGAAATGACCTTAGATCAGCTTCTTGCTTTCAGTCTGCCCCAGTTTGAGCTCTTTAGCCATTGCAGGGCTATCTAACCTGTTTCTTTCCTTCTCTCTGTCTTTCTAGGGGAGATGGAGGAGCTGGAAGCGCTGTGGCTGACTGGCATTTGTCACAATGAGAAGAACGAGGTTATGAGCAGTCAGCTGGATATAGATAACATGGCAGGTGTCTTCTACATGCTGGGAGCAGCCATGGCCCTCAGCCTCATCACCTTCATCTGTGAGCACCTCTTCTACTGGCAATTCCGCCACTGCTTCATGGGTGTCTGCTCTGGCAAGCCTGGTGTGGTCTTCTCCATCAGCAGGGTGAGTGTCATTAGCTAGTGGGGAGGAACAGAGGCTTTATTCAGACAGTCCAGACATTCCGTGCTGGAGATGTGGAAATCCACCGAGACTGTTTAACGCACAGGTGGCATGGCGTGGTGGTCTGCAGGATAAAGGCTGGCATCTTTTCCCCATTAATGTTGCAAGAGCATCTAATGTTTTTCTGTGACATCTCTGGTCTCTGCTGGATTTTGGTCACAGAAATGGAAATTTCACGTGGAAATGAAAATGCAGTATAAAGAGAAGTTAGCTGTAACTGTCTGCTCCTCCGAAGTGAGTTGTGAGGAGGCCAAATCTAGGGACAGTAAGTCAAGTAATGGTGGATAACATGATTAGAAATTCAGGAGTTTTTCATTGCCCTCTATATTACAGCTGTTCAGCTAACCTTATGTTAACTAGAAGTGTGCTATCATGGACAGTCAGAAGTCCCTAACCAAAAGCCATGCCCTAAACCATGCAGAAATCCTTCCAGAGAGGACAACCACATGAACTTAGCAATTGCTTTATGCAAATCTACCTTAGGGTATAATATTTACATTTAAAGCAGATTCTAATCATTTCTGAGTCATCTTTCTGCTATTAGTGTAGCTAGCAGTGTCCCATTTGGAGCTTTTTTTCTTCTTTCAAGCCACTTGTCCCTTCTCCTGATCCATTCTGAAGGGAGGTCAAATTTCAGTATTTTTTACCTCAGTGTCTGATATAACAGAATTAAGTTTGATTGTGCAAGCTGTATGTAATTGCTACATAACATATTGTTGAGGAGAAATGACAAAGCCTTTTGAATGCAGGGGCACAGCCTCTCTTCTATATTGTTAGTTTCTAACCTGGTTTAGTCTGCAGATGAGATAGGGGATTGTGTTTGGTGATCCTTAGCTAAGTACAGATTCTTTCATTCTGGGGTTATGTGTTAGACCTGGGCCAGGTTGGTGGAAAGTCTGAAAAGTGTTAATCATCTGCTAGCTGCTGAGAAACCATGGTAACACGATGTGATGGTATCCATTTCACAATTGACATGAATCAGCAGGCACCATTTGGCAGGCTAGGGAATAAACGAACCCCTTCCTTCTGCTCCTAGGGGTAGCCCTTGCAAACAGTCTGTGTCATGGATGAAATGAGCTAGTAGGGAATGCAGAGGAATTGGGCACTTTTGCTGTCTGATTTGAGGTTGATAGAGGACTTCCACTTTCAGGGATGTCAATTTGGAGCCTGTTATCACTGTTAAATTTAACAGAATGCTATTAAAAATTCTGTTGTACCTCACTCAACCAGATGCAGAAGATCTAAATACCTATTCAGCAGTCCTGCTCTTTCTCTGTTTCCTTTTCTAATCTGCACTGGTGATTAATGTAGCTAAGTTTATGACAAATGAAGCTGTTCCCATTTTAAGATAGCTCCTGTCTCGTTGATTCACTGATGTCCAGATGAATTTCAAGGGCCAAAACAGACTTACTTCCTCTCATCCACACGGAAACATTTGTCATGATGCTTTTGTTCCCAAGGATATTATTTTCCCCATTTGCAATTCCGTGTTACACCTACTAGATTTGAGTAACACTTACAGATGCAAGCAGATATTCCTGCATCCTACAGATATGACATGAAGCAAAGCAGAGGAAGAGGAATGGAGGGGAAGGAAAAAAACATGAGGGGCAAGAAAGGGGCAGAACAGCAAGTGTTGGTAGAGCAGGTCTGATTTCATTTTATTTGATTATGCTTCATGATGGAAAGCTGACAGGCCTGGCCGGCCTACAGGAACATGCTGTTGCTGCACAGGGTGCTTCCCCGTCCGGGTCCCCTTTCGTGTATTCTTTGCAGGACCACTCACCTTCCTGCTTCCTCTCATTTCAGGGTATCTACAGCTGCATCCATGGCGTGGCCATCGAGGAGCGCCAGTCAGCAATGAACTCCCCCACGGCCACTATGAACAACACCCATTCCAACATCCTCCGCCTGCTTCGGACAGCCAAGAACATGGCCAACCTGTCAGGAGTCAATGGCTCACCTCAGAGTGCCCTGGACTTTATCCGCCGTGAGTCATCAGTCTACGATATCTCCGAGCACCGCCGCAGCTTCACCCACTCAGACTGCAAGTCCTACAACAACCCCCCCTGCGAGGAGAACCTCTTTAGTGACTATATTAGCGAGGTGGAAAGGACCTTTGGCAACCTCCAGCTGAAGGACAGCAATGTGTATCAGGACCACTACCACCACCACCACCGCCCCCACAGCATTGGCAGCACCAGCTCCATCGATGGGCTCTACGACTGCGACAACCCGCCCTTCAACACCCAGTCACGGTCCATTGGGAAGAAGCCCTTGGACCTGGGGTTACCCCCTGCCAAGCACAGCCAGCTGGGTGACCTTTACGGCAAGTTCTCCTTCAAGAGTGACCGCTATGGGGGCAGCGGGGCCCACGACGACCTGATCCGCTCGGACGTCTCTGACATTTCCACTCACACGGTCACCTACGGCAACATCGAGGGCAATGCGGCCAAGCGGCGGAAGCAGCAGTACAAGGACAGCCTGAAGAAGCGCCCAGCCTCCGCCAAGTCCCGGCGGGAGTTTGATGAGATAGAACTGGCCTACCGTCGGCGCCCACCCCGCTCGCCCGACCACAAGCGCTACTTCAGGGACAAGGAAGGGCTACGGGACTTCTACCTGGATCAGTTTCGGGCCAAGGAGAACTCGCCGCACTGGGAACACGTGGACCTGACGGATATCTACAAAGAGCGGGGAGACGAGTTCAAGCGTGACACGGGAGGAGGAGGGGGTGGATCCTGCACCAACAGGGCCCACCACAAGCACGGCTCGGGTGAGTTTGGTGGAAGCAACGAGCACAAGCATGGCGTTGTGAGCGGGGTCCCAGCGCCATGGGAGAAGAACCTGACCAACCTAGACTGGGAGGACCGGCCTGGGGCTAATTTCTGCCGTGGTTGCCCTTCTAAGCTGCACAACTACACGCCATCGGTGGTGGGGCAGAACTCCACCCGCCAGGCCTGCATCCGCTGCGAGGCCTGCAAGAAAGCGGGCAACCTGTATGACATCAGTGAGGACAACTCGCTCCAAGAGCTGGACCAGCCGCCTGCCCCCGTGCCCGTGGCCACCAGCGCCACCTCCTCCTCCAAGTATCCTCAGAGCCCTTCCAACTCTGCCTCCAAGGTGCAGAAGAAGAACCGCAACAAGCTCCGCCGGCAGCACTCCTACGACACATTTGTGGACTTGCAGAAGGATGACTCGGCCCTGGCCCCCCGCAGCGTCAGCCTCAAGGACAAGGGCCGCTTTTTGGAGGGGAGCCCCTATGCCCACATGTTTGAGATGCCAGCCAGTGAGACCACCTTTGCCAACAACAAGTCCTCAGTGCCCGCCACCAGCTACCACCACCACAACAACCCCGGCAGCAGCGGGGGCTACATGCTCAGCAAGTCGCTCTACCCCGACCGGGTCACCCAAAACCCTTTCATCCCCACTTTTGGGGATGACCAATGCTTGCTCCACGGCAGCAAATCTTATTTCTTCAGGCAGCCTGTGGTGGCAGGAGGGCCCAAAGCCAGGCCAGACTTCCGAGCCATCGTCACCACCAACAAGCCGGTGGTCTCAGCCCTTCACGGGGCTGTGCCAGCCCGTTTCCAGAAGGACATCTGTATAGGGAACCAGTCCAACCCCTGTGTGCCTAACAACAAAAACCCCAGGGCTTTCAATGGCTCCAGCAACGGGCATGTTTATGAGAAACTCTCCAGTATTGAGTCTGACGTTTGAGTGAGAGGGGAAGAGCATGGGGAGGGACTGGGGGTGTATGTGGAGCGTGGGAGGGTGGGGTGGGATCAGTCCCATCGGCTACTCTTCTGGGTCGTCCTTAGTTTGTGGGATACTGGAGTTCCGAGTAGTGCAGCGCTGGTGACAAGTGCCACCTCTTTGGTTTCCCCTCTTCCTCCTCCTCTTTCCCACCCCTCCCCTTTTATCTCTTTTTCCATGTTCTCGCTCCTCCCATTCTCCTCCATTCCTGGCCATTGCACTTTACAGTGACGTTGGAGTTGGATATCCTTGCTCGTGATTTCAGGAAGTGGAGAAGAAGGCAGGGAAGGGGTGGGCTGAGGGGGAGCGGCAGTGACTCTAGCATTTCACTTTTGCTGGCTGCCGGCAGAGAAAGGCATGTGCACACACACACACGTGTGTGTGGCAGGAGGAGACAGCAGAAGCAGTGTAATGGACATTCAGGAAAATATGGTTGTTCAGGCAACTCTTCCTAAAACTGCCTAGAAAAGAGTAGTGTTGAAGATGTGGAGAAAGTGAAGGGGGAATAACATGAACTAACTTGATGATGCACTTATATGTTAGCTATACTGAGGTTCTCGTTACATTATTTTGTGAAGACTATGGGGGTTTAGGGCTGAAATATATATATATTTGCGTATATGCTGAGAAATTTTACGCTAAAATTTTGAATTGTCTGTTGGGGGGTGTGGGGGGAGGGAGAGAAGGCTTGTCTGCAGGTCTGGCTGGTGGTTTCACTATGGCTATTACAGCTGCTGGATCTGTGGCAGACCAGTGGGAGAGATGGAAAGGAAACAGGGTCTGACTTTGGGAAAGCAACCCTGGAGTCAGGGAGGCTGCTGGGATCTCTGACAGAGGATGCTGGTTTGCACTGAAATGAGAGGAGTTTGGAGAAAGGGGTGCAGGGTTGGTTTGTTAGCTGTGAGTTGCTCAATAGTTGTGACATACTTCAAGGCTGGGAGCAGTGTATAGTATGGGCTAGCCTATACGCGAGTATATACAATAACTTTATACTTGAAATGTCTGTGGAGAAAGCAAAATAAACCCACGATCCTATAAGGTGTCTGGATAACAAACACAGTGGAACAGAGCTAAAGAGTAGGGAAAGGTGGGGAGTTTTGTCACTGTCGCTTCAGGGGACACCACGCCTGTTTTGGCATGTCCTTTCAGCGAGGAGGGCAGGGAAAAAAAAAGAGTTTTCATCCTTCTGACCTCCCTACCCGTGGCCAGCAGGTTGGAACAAAAAGAATAGGGTGCCCTCTGCCAGTGCTGGCATGGTGCTGGAGAGGAGAAAAACATGCCATGAAAGGGTGCGTGTGGTGGCGGTGGTGCTGGTGGACTGTTTCAATGCCTCCTTGCACATGTGGAAATGGGAGGAAGGTATGCGCACCCATGGGAAATATATATGTATATTTGCTATTGAATGTACGGGGGAAGTACACGGCTTGTCTTCCTGGGAAGTGTTGTGCTTGAATAAATGCCAGAGAGCACAGAAACTCGTGCCGAGGGCTGAAGACAAGATGTGCGAGGCTGAGAGGTGTGTGTACATGTATGCGTGCTTCTGTGTGCGAGAGCGAGAGATACTAGCACAGGTGCAAAGCTGGAATAGCCTAGGGTTTCCCATCCCTGCAGTTGTAGTGACAGCTTTCCTGGTGCACCTAGTATCGACGAGAGTGTTTTTTCTTTCCATTGTATCATTTCAGATGCAAGTTAAACTAAAGGAAAGGGAGCAATGGTAGGAGTGAGAAGCTGAACTCCCCTTTCATATGTCTTCTTTCTCCTGAGGTGGGGGCATGGGCCGACCTCTCCTGCCCTGAGAGATATGGCAAAGTCTCTCCTGCTTATCTCGGGTCTGTCCCGGTGTCTCGATGACCGTGGCTCACCAGGGGAAGGGTTGAGAGAGCCCTGTGCTGAGGCCATGGGGACACTGCTGGGGACTGACTCTGAAAGGAGATGGCAGCCCTGTCTTTATGAGCCACATTTCCTGAGCTGAAAGCCACCTCTCTCACATTCCTCACTGCACCCTGGTTGATTTTATCTTATCTTTCTCTTCTTAAGCCAATAGAAGGCCTTTTATTTATTTACCTATTTATTTTATTTATTTTTTAAAGCTGGGTCGGGGGGAGGGTGGGATTTGCCTGTAAAGTCAAAGAGTGTGAGAAGAGGGTGGGCAGGGTTGGTGAGGGGAATATTTTCTTATATTTCACTGAGGAAATTAAGGAGGGAAGAGGGGGAGAGTCTTTGTAATGCCACCCCTTAGTCTTTGGGGTAAGGGAACTTCTTATTCTTTCCCTCTTCTCTCATTACAAGGACAAAAAGGAAAAGAAAAAAGGAAAAAAAAAAAAAAAAAGAAACCAAACAAATTAACAGAGCGATCTGCAATCCAGAACACATGGCAGCTTGTCAGACACCTCTGACAGCGGCCACCGAGAAGGCGTTCCTTTCATTTGTAAATATTTCTTTTTTATTGCGTTTTTGTATAAATTGGTGTTTCTCTTCTCGTGAATATTCAGGTTGTGGGGTGGGAGGGAGGGGAAGTTTGTTTCCGTTCTGTTTGTTTTCTACGACTTTTCAGGCTGCGTTTTTGGAAGCGGTTTACGCGGGTCGAGGCCGTATGAATGAGGAAGAGAGAGAGAGAGAGAAACCCATGTGTGTTGTGTTCCCCCGAGGCCCCCCGTATTGCCCTGTCACCTTTATCTTCATGAATGGAAGACGCCGGAACGTCACTTCAAGCCTTGCCAGCAGGGTTTCATGTTTTGATGGGAACACCCCCAATTCCTTTTTGCATATAAACTCTCTGTACCAGCATCTCTCTGTGGAGTTTGGGCCTCAAGGCACTACACTGTCTTGATAGTGGTGGGGTGAACCATCAAGTTGGCCGCTCAGGTTGGACCATCACTTTGACATTAAGAGACTTCTCCAATGCTACTTTGGTTTAGAAATCTTGGACCTGGGAAAAGCTCGTGATAATTTCTGGTATTTTCTAAGGGCTTGGGGGGGAGCTTGACAGCTGGCGAGGGCAGCTAATCTCTTTGGCGGTTATCTCGGTACTTTTCCGTCCCTCCCCACCTGGAACGAGGAAACCTGGAGGGTGGCTCTGCAGGGAAATTAAGCCGAAAACAAACCAAAAAGAAGTTAATGGAACTTTTTTCAAATCTCTTCTTAAAGGTTCTGATTTTTGTGTTCTGGGGTGAAAATTGGTTCGTATTTTCTCCGAACGGGTCTGTCCCTTGTTCCACTGATTGGCAAATGATAGTTTGCCAAAATCATTATCTAGTGTTGATACTGTTGTAGCACTGTTAACACTCCGAGTGCTCTGCAAATATTAACTGTGCCACAAACCACTCAAATGAATGCTCTAGGGCAACCAGAAAAGAAGAACTGGAAATTCTGGACTGAATCACTGGTCTAACCACAGGAGCCTGGTATTTTGCCTTCTCCCATAATAGATTAGGCCATGTGTCCATCAGGTTAATCCTTTCTCCTATAAGCGATCTTTTCTGGTTGCTTTGTTTATTTTAGTTCTGACAGGTCAACAAGTTTTGGGACAGAGATGAAGGGGAGGGGGTGGGAGGGGGGAGGGTGTAATTCATAATCCAGAAAATAAATCGATGATGTTATTAAACTCTGATTATATATTTAGAATTTTAGATTTGGTGTATTTTCATTCTAAGTATTCAAGTGAATCAATCAGGTAATATTAGCAGCAGGTGTTGTCTATACTAGAAAACCACCCATGTGCTGTTCATTACCTGTCCAGAAAAGAATGGGATTTCATACCAGAGCCTGACAAAACTCCACATCCCCTCCCTTGCCATTTCTATCTCTCTCTTGTATAAACACCAGTATTTTCTGGGGCAGTGGCTGGGAACATTTCCCCTCTCTGAACGTTTCTGCACACAAGAATACCGAGCAAAAACCATTGCGTCCTCTACAGTTTGGTGTCCTCTACTGTATATTTGCAGCCAGCCTCCCAGGAAAGACCAGGCACCTTTGGCAATGTTTCTGACATTTGCCTCCTCACTCTAGCCCCAGGCATGGCTCTCTTGAGAGGTATTTTCATGAGCCATGTTCTTCTGAAGTGGTACTGGAGTGTACGTACTCAGCTGAAGGAGGATGTGTGTGAAGGAGATGGAGGAAATATTCAAAAAATATCAGAAATGTGCCATGCACAGTCGAAAGCAGCTGGCAGGTAGAACTTGCAGCTGTGGATCTCCACGTCATAAACCTTCTTGGAGTATTCACACCAGCTTTTTACTGCAGTGCAACACAACACAGGCTGGTGTAGTAGTTCTCTGTCTCCCATCATGCCTCCCAGTGGGGGCAATATCAGAACTTGCCGTGTCACATCACAAGTAGGAAAGAAAAGCTGCAGTCAGGACTTGTTGTCAGTTGAGACAATGAAGCACACTGGCCCCTCCTCAGCAAAAAACCATCCTGTTCTCTCTGAAATCCAGCACGCGTTGTCAGGACTCTCCAGGTGAGAACCCCAGGGGGTTCAAAATGCTCAGCAATAGGCAAGTATGAACTTTGCCCGTAGGGAATTGGTATTTCAATTTCCAGCGCATGGGGGGAGGAAGGTTCCTTTGTGATGTCCTGAAGGATTTGGTGGAGTGAAGAGTTTCCAGGATGGGTCTTTTTGTTTCTGGCTTCTTCAGCAATGCATGCTGATACTGAGCTCCTCACTCCAAGAAGACACTAGCATCCATCTTGAATAAAGCCCCTTTGTACCTTCAGATCAGGGTTGTTTCTCACAGCAACATTGTCAGCAAAAGAGAGAGGGGGAGACAGAGAATGAGTATGATGGTGGTGACTGGTTAGAGTGATCAGAGATACCTCAGGGATCTTTATAGGCAAGTCTTTGCTTTAGAGCTTTCTATCAAATGTGGCATATCCTCCCACCTCCATTGCTTATCAACAGATGGAAGCAAGCCTGGGAACACAGCCAACGATCAGACTTAGGCCTTTCACACATCCTCCACTCCCGTCAAGCAACCTTTGATGAGCCCTTCCCATGGAGAAGGGTGGGAGGTTGCACTTCCCCACGTATTTTTGGTTGCCAAAAAGAAAAGAAAAAGGGGAGGGGATAAAGATGAGGAGTGTTGATGAAGGGACTTTGTGCTGACTCTGCACCATCGCTCTAAGGAATTACACTTCACCTTTCCTGTTCAATCCAAGCTGGCAAAGGGTAGGGTCCAATTATGCTGCCTCTCCATGGCATATGCCTGGCTCACCACAGGAGCCCCTGGGAGCCGTGTGCGAGAAGGGAACTGGATTGCTGGCAACAAATGGGGATGGGCTCCAAGCCACGATCCCCGTCTGCACCCACTCTTTCCCATAAGTGCTTCCCTGCTGCTGAACACACCTGGTGTGTCCACCTGGAACACACCTACCATGCTGCTGGATGCTGCAGGGCACATTGAGATAGTAACTAGTGGGACCCGACTGTTGTCCCCACAAGGGCTTATTTTCAATTTGCAGCCAAATAGATTTCCAAGCCATAGACCCTTGCTGCATTCACCCACATACACTTCCCTGTGGCTCCCTCCCTCCTCCCCCCTCAAAGGCAAACTGGGGCGCTGACTGTCTCACTGGCAATATGAATACTGTTGCTTCATCTTCATTACGGGCTCTCTGGACCTCCCTGGGGCTGACTGCAGGCAGACCTGGGTGTCTGCCATTAGAATGGCAACAACAAAAACCACTTTGCAATTGGCTTTGAGTTCTTTCTTCATCTCTTGAGCATCGCCAAATTCTTCTCCTAGCCATGCCATTTGAGTGAATTCTGGCACCCTTCTGTCATTGCTGACAACAAAACTGACACAGCATGAATCTGCTTGTGTATAGAAAAAGGCAGTGAAACCTTATCGCAGAGCGCAGGACTCATGTCTGCCGACACCAAGGGTACAGTTCCCTGGGTGCTGAGATAAAGGAGGATCTCTGTGATGAGGTAGTAGTTACAGATCTCTTAATCTGCTGGCCTCCTGCCATTAAAGGTTCACAGCAAGCACCAGTGTACACTCCAACAGGTCAGAAAAAAATTCCGCGCTGTGGGACAGGGGTTCCTCTAGGTACGCGCACACATAGGAGACATACTGGGGAAGTGAAACACACGCAAACAAACCCGACGCAGCAGGAAGCTGTGAGGCTTGCGTGCCTGTATGTGCGCACGCACACACGCAGACACACACACGGTACATTGCAGTACGCTTAATGACTGTCCCACAACGCATTTTTGCCAGGTAGGAACAATGTGACCTTTCCTAATGTTCTGCTGGTAGTTATTTAATTTATGTATTCACTTTGTGACTTCTACATCATCTGCTTTCTTGACTGCAACATTACTGTGTAAATATGTGTGTATATATGTACAGAAACTAACTCAAGCAATTATATTCAGGTTGGGAAAAGGGTGGGTTTTATATCTGTACAGTATTTCCTTATTAAATAATGGCATGGGGGGGGTTGGGAAAGTTAACTTCTAAATTGTGGTTTTATTGGTCTGTGGTGTTTGAAGTTGTTTCAGTGGTTGCTTTTGCTGGTTCGGAAAGTTTATCTGGATGTTATATGTGTGTGCCAAGAAAGGGTCCCCAAACAGGGGAGGTTTGGGATTGGTGAGGGGTGGTGGGTAGCAGAGGGTGTTAATAATTTCCTGTAATAAAAGCCGTGTTGATTGCTAGGGACTGTTTGTGTGAGGCACAGGGCTGTTTCCTTCTCTATGTGCTTTGCTCTTTGATTACTTTCTCTTCCCTGGTCCCCATTGTTTTCTCCCTGGGATGTCAGCAGAGTACTTTTGTTGCTGTGGATTACAGAGGTCTCTCTCTGGGCCTTCATCTCCTGACCAACTCTTCCATCTCCCTCTTTTTGTGGCCTTCCCAATACCAGTGGGAGGGGAGGCAGTGTGGTCTCAGACCCTCTGCGCTATTCTTGTCTACTTTGCTTCCTCGCCTTTAGACCCCCTCTGTCCTTCCTCTAAGCAGAACCTCATTTTCAGGTGTTTTGATCTCTCCAGCAGTTTACTGCCTCATCTCCCTGGCCTCTTATCTGCTTATTTCCCAACTTACTCGCACTGATTCTTCAATTTCATCTCTACGCCTCTTCCCTTAGAATGACTTATGCTGGCTGTTTGCCCACTCTGCTCCTCTTATTACTGTCTTGTTGCTCTGTTGTCTTCATCAGACTGTGCAATGCTGTGCAGTGCTGTGCTGAAGATGAGTGAAGGGCAGGCCTCTACTTCTCCTTTCATGGAAAATTCTAGCCCTGACCAGATTTTTAGAAGATGATATTTGGTAGCTATTTTTGAGTTCTCTGTCACTTTCACTGAGGTGGTATTCTGCTTTTGCACACTCAAGAGATAAGAAATTATCAGTCTGACAAATTAGCCAGTGCAAGGAAGCAGTGAAATTGTCTTTTCTGAGAAAGCCAAGGGAAGGAACAGATTTTCCATCCTTGATGGCTGACTGGTGAATTTAGAGCAGGGGGAGATACAGTTTTTTATCCATTCCAGGTTGACCCACATCAGCGTCAGTAGAGTTTCTTTGCTTTTACTCTATGTGAATAAAGCAAGGCTGATGGAGAGAAGTATGCTATCTGCTAGAAGCACAGGGCTACTTTCCTTTGTTGCTTAGAAGGCATTGGCTTGTAAACACCTACATGATGTTCTGCTGTGTTGCAAACCTGGGAGTGAATGTCTGCTAGTAGTTGGTCCCTTTCTGTCTGATAAGTCAATATAAGCTGGTGCTTGGCACTAGCTGCCTAGGGTTTGTGTCTACTGTTGTGTCAGTAAGGGTGTGACATGGTGCAAAAGCAGAGACAGAGCCAATGCGAACCTGGTAGGCATGCTAGGCATGCACGTCCCTCCTTCCCTTTTGGACAACTTGCATTGTTCCTTAAAGAACGTCCATCAACCCACCGTCCTCCACAGCCGTGGCACTGGCTGCTCATCCCTGAAGACAAACTGGGTCTGCTGGTTGCAGTCTGAGAAAGGGCCAGTCAGCCTCTCCATGTGTGCATGTGTGTTGCCGTGTGCCACGGTCTCTTGAGAGTTTGAGTTGTAGTATATGAAAGCATATGGGCAGCGCAGGGAGCAACGGAAAGGGTCGGCATGACCAGAGATCATCCAGAGCAGCAGTCTTCTCCCAGCTGCAGCTAACTCTTGCTCAACCTGCCATTGCAGGCCTGCATCTCTGATTTCTGAGTGGGAGAAACCACTACAGCCACATGGGAATGGAGCTCTGCTTAAAGCATGAGCAAGGTAGACAGACTTCTCATGTAGCCTTGCTATGACCTTGGCACGGCTGTCCTGGCATGGTCCACAGTGGCCTGTGTACTTGGGAATACATGTCTGCAAATACCTGCCAGTCTGGCAGGAGACGTATGTTTGTGCATTCCAGTGACTCCTGGCAGAACTCTCAACATAAGTGAAGTTGGAAACAGCTGGCCCATTTGGTGCTACCCCAACAATGTGGGCAGGCATCTCCTTGGGAGTACAACCCATAGATTAGCTTTTGGCCAAAATAGTGAGTTACCTTTCTGAGCGTCACCAGGCTCCTTGCTGTGTTTCCTTTGCTTATTCAACGTGCCATAAGCGTGACATACCAGCAACATTTGCAGGGCGTCCAGAGAGAACGCATGCATCACATGAGACTTCTATCTAGCCCCATGGGTACTGGCTGCTAAGTCCCATGTCAGCTTGAGAAAGATTACACCTGCCCCTGAACAGACAAAAATCAGTCAAGGGGATGAGATGAAAGTTTTGTGCTTTCTCCTTCTGCTTTCCTTCCAGGCCTTGGAACCAGATCCATCGACACAGGCAGCTAAACTCCTGTGAAGTTCAAGGAGCTTTTGGAACAGCTACTTAGGGGTTTAGGTGCCTAGAATGCCTTTTGTGGATTGTCTTGCTTCTGTGGGCCTCTTCCTGCAATGCATTTTGCCAGGATTCATCTCCCAGGAACTCACCGTGCTTGAACATAGCTGAGAGGGGTTTCCTCTGCTTGGGATCACCATGTGTATGTTGCATGCCTGTTGCTACTTGTCCGTATTTCTTGCACGCGTCTACTTGTGGGGGGCAGGGGTGGGTTCATATTGGTATGTGTATTTATGCAGCCTGCACACATTTGTATGTGTGGTGCCACAGTCTGTATGTGTGCTTAGGTGTTTGTATGCATGTGTTTGAGCTGAGAGAAAAGAGTCTGAAGCTGTATGCTGCTAAAGCCAGGTGATGAGTACCCGTAGGTACCTTGGCAACCCTGTCGTTGCTCTTGCTTACCTGGTAAGCCCTCGCATGGCTGCTTTGTTTGGACTCTGGGGGACCAGCTCTGAATCAGTAACAAGGCTGGGACACAGACTCCTCCTAGAGATGGTTGAATACAGCACCAGAAACCCATTCCATGCATTCATTCACTTCTGTGCTGAATCCGCTGTGCCACATTTTCAAACCATTGTGCCACACTCATTACCCACTTCGGCCTTAACCGGTAGGTGGAGGAGGAAGACAATCATGCACTGACCGGTGAGGTCCTTTGGGAGAGATCTGGTCAATCTGTCCTGTGACTGGAACAAGAGGCTCCCTCGCTATTCTTTTCGCTGCCTCCTAGGGCAATGCAAGCACTGAAATTCCACTTGCAAGCAAGCACTAGCCTGTCCTTTCTTGCTCTTGTGTCAGACAGACGCAAGCAAAAGCTGAGCTGTGGTGGATTGCTCTCCCATTCCCACTGTTTGGAAGAACCTTAACCACTGCTGCTTGGAGCTGGATAGGGAGCTTGCAAATCCCAAGCTCTGGAGGGGTTCGGTTTCTTCCGAGGGGACAGTAAATAGGGAGGGTGGGAGGGAGTGGACTTTCTGCAGCCATTCTCCATCCCATTCATTGCCAGGAGAGATCACTACACTGCTAGCACCAGAGAGGATGACCTGCTGGGAGGGCCCTGCAGTGCCAACCAGCACAGCACTTTAACTGGCCAAACTGCTGAACAAGACACTGCTGTCCTCTGTCAGCAGCCAGAAAAGACAATCAGGACCTGATGAAGAGATGCCATGACTAGTCAGATAAGGAAGGAGCAACACTTGGGGTTTAGGGCCCTCATCATCTACTCTATCTTAAGTCTACTTAACCAGCCCTTTAGTGCTGGTGTCACTGGGCCTCTTTGATGGTTTCTTTTTATTTATATATATAAAATGTAACAGAATAATCCGTGGATGCCAGTGACTCCTTCTATCAGACCACATCCGTCCACCTCCTCTGCTTTCTTCCATGTTCAGCTGCTCTTTCCTCTCCATCAAATTGTATCCTGTGCTCTGCCAGGCTTGTCTTTTATGGAAGAGAAGATATATGTGTGTGTGAGTGTGTGTACACATGTGTGTGTGTGTGTATTTTAAGTATTATTACTATTACCAACATGCTATACACCTAAAAGCTCCTAGCAAGCTGGAGCCTTCAAGAGGTGCTGTAGGAAATGATCTTCCCACTAGCCAGTGGTTAGCGTGGAGGTTAGCACACAAAGCTGCTAGCTTTGGAGGCCTCTTTGCCTGTCTGGTTGCTTTTCTTATCTTTGGAGCAGGCTCCCTCTCACATGTGGTCAGAAATGCAGCAAACTGCTCTTTTTAGCTTTGCATTTTCAAAATTTCTAACATGGGAAGAAAAATGTTTGCTGATTAGCTGTTGATTTCTTTTGTTTGTTTGTTTGTTTGTTTACGGAGTCCTTTTAGTGGGAGCAAGGAGGTGTTTTCAGCAATACAACTTTCCGAGACCTCAGTTCTGTGCAGTTATTGTTTGTATGGTTCAGCTGTGTTTGGGGTCTTTCCTTTGTACGTGTTTTTCCTGAATGGCAGGGCTATCTTGAAACGTCTCTTTGCCAGTGACCAAAGCACCATCTGTAATTGGAGGTGAGGGCTGGTATATAGAGGAGGCAGCAGTCTTTTGGGAAGTAGCTTTTCACCGACTTCCCTGTGGAGTCACAGAAGGCAAACTATTTAACCGTTGCACAGGTGGGTTTTGGGGTTCTTTTTTTTTGGTACTCCTTCTCTTTTCCTTCCTTTTTTTTTTTTTCTCTTTTTTTCCTTAAAAAAAAAAAATGTTTCTCCAGCGAGCTTTGGCTGTTGCCCCAAAGGCTGCTGCGAGGCAGGTAGCAGGCAGGGAGGGTGTCTGACCCGTGAGTCCTGCCCTTCTGAAGCCATGTGGGATGGCCCGGTGAGGAGGGAGAAAGGCCCTTTTTGGCGGTTTCTGTGGCCATTCCTGGGACAAGGACCCTGTGGCTGCTGAGGGGCCTGACCCAAAGGGAACAAGCATCCACAGGAGATCATCCTCTGGCTTGTGCGGGTCATGGGTCGGGCTGGAGGGCAGGCAGGGGAAGATGGCTCACCGACCCCTGCACAGCCCTTCCCACGCCAGAGCAGGGCACGTAGGTCCGCAACAGGGACAAATGAATGACCCTAAACGGGCCACAGGGGTTCAGCCTCACCTCTCCTGAACTATTTGCAAGTGGGTAGGGCTGACTTTCGACTTGGACAACATCATTCAAGGCTGAGTGGAGTCTCACAGACCATGAAGTAAGGGTTAAAAGTGGTGCGTGGGTATTTGGCCAGCTCTCAATGTCATGACACCTAAGGGAAAGCCCAGCACCTTCATCCTTTGGCACTTGGAAGTGGCTGACAGCAGTAGTGGAGGACTGTCATGTCTACTAGGGTTGGGGCAGGTAGCGTCTCTAGAGCTGGCACGGGTCAGCTTCAGCTGTATTTGCTTTCTAACTAATGTACATTTACTTTGGAGAGCACGTTTGATGAACAAAGTCTATCAACCAAAAGAAAAAGGAATACTCACCTCTAGTGTAAGTCTTCTACTGCCCAACACTGCTACCTCCTCTTCTCTTGAGCTGTTGGTATCTTGCGGTGAACCTGGCCACCCGTCAAGCTGTTGCACACAGCAGATATATCCTATCCGGTTCTGAGACCATCTTTGCCTAAATTTTGCCTCCTCCTCATCCCCTTTATGCACGCACATGCGTGTGCGCGCGCGCACACACACACACACACGTGCCCACCTCCAGCCACTCCACTGGTGAAAATCAGAGCCACAGAGACATGAGTGCCAAATGACTTTATTTCTCAAGTAAATGATATAAAAAGTTTTGTTCTTTTCTTTCTTTTTTTTTTTTACATATGCAAATGTAAAAGGGAACCGACAGCGAATTGGTGGTGGCGAGAGGAAATGGGATGTTTTGTAACCCTAGCTGCAGTAAAAAAAAAAGAAATAAAAATACATTAAAAATATTTAAAAAACACAAAAAAGGAAAAAAAAACTTGAACCATTTTGGAAATATTGTGAATAATTTTTTGATATAAAAACTAATTTTTATGTAGCATGAAAACCACCAAAATAAAATGATCAAGAATAAAAGCTGTGCAGAGGGTGTTTTTGTCTAGTTGTTGAGGGAAAAGAAGGAAGAGAGAAGCAGTGGTGTGTGAGAGAGGGATGCTACTACCATGGCTTTTACTGTGAGTTTCACAATACATGATGTTTTTCTTCAATCTTAGTAACTGGAGTCTTGCGATTATGTAAAAAAAAAAAAAGAAACATATGAAAAGATATTTTTATCTCTGATTGCTGTGGAGAAAAACCTTGAAAATAAGAACAAAAAGACTCAAAAAACAAAAGGCAAATTGAAAATGGCCATTAATTGCTTTTGAGTGTTAACAGCAATCATGAATTTTTTCTGCTTGATTTATGATTTTTGAGTAGTTGAGGTTGCAGTACTGGGGAAGCAGGTGTGAAGGAGGTAAGACATTAAGGAAGGGCTGACAAGGTTCTGTTTTTTATTATGTGAGGCACAGGACTTAAACCAGGGTCTCTTCACACTTCCTCCTGAGTAAGGGGACAAGGTAGTGTCCTTTTGCAGGATATACTGGCACCACTCTTCATTCCTTTAAAAAAAAAAAAAAAAAAAAAAAAAATTAACGGTTTCTTAAAGGAAGCAGACTGCCTCTCCCAATTCCCAGACAAAACCGTATGTCGCCTCAGCACTCCAGTCCCTTTTAGAAATGACGGTGATTCTCTGCTCCCCTGAATGAAGTGGGGTGTCAGTGCTCTTTGCCTCCTTTGGGGGCTCTGACACTAGGTGCTGGAGCACTAGCTTGCCTTTGAGGAGGTGGTAGCACCCATCCCACCCTGCTGTGGATCAAGGTACTGCTCCTTTGAATTGTCAGAGGACAGGAGATACGCTGGTTTCTGGACTGTCCAAGGGACGTTGGTAGGCTGCTCTGTCCATTCTGTCTTGAAAACATTCCTTGTGCCTGAGTGAATCAGACCTCCTGCATATGAATTTCATCTTCCCTCCCTCATGCTCTCATGTCCCACGCAATCATTGAAACACTGCCCCATCAGCTAGCAGGGGACCTTCTCTGTTGCTTCTGTCCTTGCTGTCTGTCTTCTACATTGCAGGCTGAAAGGAAGGAGGCAGATGGCACACCATGTAGCTTAAAATACGGGTTCAACACTGACTGAGAAGAATGAAAATCTGTAAAGACTCAGTATCAGCCTAGACTACTCCTCTGGCAGTGTGCAGAAAAAGAACCCTGGGTCAAAACCTTGTCTTCTGCTCAAGTCAAGATAGACTTGGGTGGAGTGGACAGGGAGGACCTGGAGGCAGCAGTGTAGACCAACTTGACTAGTGGGTTCTTCCGTTCTGAGCCCCAGATACAGATGTGAAAAAGGATCCGTGGGAACATTACCTCTTGGTGGAGGAAAGAGAGGGACAGTACTTTTAGCATAAGAGAGACCAAATACTGAAGCAACTTCTTGGCTTATCTAGGTCTGAGTTAGTCTGTCTCTGCCTGTTGCCAATCCCTATCCCATGCACTATCTGGTTTTGCTTTTTGACTCCTACAGGGAAGAAGAGAGTGACTTTCCTCTGCCTTGTGAAGGTTTTGTCAGTATTAGTTATAAGTCTGGGTTGTTCCTCCAGTGAATATCTGGCTGTTTACCCATCTTCCCACTTCTTCTGTCTCCTAGTCCCGTCCTCTCACCATCAAATCTTGCCAGCAAGATTGTCTTGCTGTGAGGAACAGTATGCCTCTGTGGCCTCCTGTCCTAGCATGTTAAGAAAAGAGGCCCTTGCTCCCTCGTGGGAGGAAGCTAGCACTGTTCTACGTCCTTCAATGTACCATGAGGGCTGAGAAGTCATTACACACAGCTTAGGGTATTGCTTACTTTACTTTTCCTCCAGTGACTTGGATATTCCAGTTGCCTTCCTTACAAAGAACATGGTGTCTTACCATCTGTCACCATTGTGGACTAGCTCTGTGTTTGTGTTATCGGCTGGCATTTGCTCCCTCAAAGACAATAAGGAGAATCACAAGGACCCTCTTATCGATAGCCTGGACAATCAGCCTGTGACTGGTGGTCTACCAGCAGCCTCTTATTTATATGTGTCCCCTTAGCAGAGTCAGGGATCAAGGCAGTAGCAGCAGGGAAGGGTAGGAAAAGTGGAATAAGGGCGAGGGTGATGTGCGGGTGACCGTGTAATGCTGTGCTGGTGCGTGGTGTGTGCTTGCCAGCTAGAGAATGTGGCATGGAGCGAGGGCAGCACTGTGACTTTGTGAGCCCCAGGTCTCCTTGTCTCCTGCATCTGAAAGGTGGTCTGTCTTTCTCTTCCCTGGGCAGCATGATGCCCTATGGAGGACGTGAGGCAGGGGACAGGACGAGGGACTGAGCACCTGCAGGGACCTCAGCTTCAGTGCTGAAAGTGCATGGTGCACATCAGAGCCCAGGCTGCTGACCTGACAGCACAAGTGCTGCCTCCAGCAGCAGGCAAGGAAAAGTCACAATGAAAACCTCGGCTCTGGCAGCTTTGCCTCTCTTCAGGAAACGTCTGCAGAGGAATGAGTGTAGTGGAGAAGAATAGATAACTTTGCTGCACAGGGTGTTAGGAGGAGGAAAAACATGGTCTGAAAATATGGGTCTGGGTGGAATACGTTTTGAGAGCAGCTCCCTGGAAGTAGAGGAGAACAGAGCTGAAGCAGAAACTTGGCAAATGCTCTGAAAATTCAGATTTCCAAGCACAATGTCTTGGAGTCTGGAACCGGGGCTTTGGCCATGCCTTATGCTAGCTGGAAGTTCAGCCAGGGGCCATTGTTCTACTCCAGCCTCCGCGCTCACTCACCTTCCCTTCCCTGAAGTGAAGCGGCAGGCTCATCTCTTCCCTTAATGACGAAGTGGAACAGCTTGCATTTTGCCCACCTCATCTCTGCACCTCCCTGCTCCAGTCTTGGGTCTTTCAAAGTAGACATTCAACCAAGCCAGAGGGAGGGCGGAAGTCCTTCCAGTACATGAGTACAGCAAGGCAGGAGTCTGGAGTTTTTGAGCACACAAGCCCTAGATGCACTCCTTGAAACACCTCTGTGTCTTTGAGCGCTGCTGGCTGGGTTGGTTTGCCCTCACAGGTGATTTGCATGGTCCATCAGGAAGCCAAGTTTCTGTCAGTGAAGAAGAGCTATCCAATGGGGCTTTTCAACATTTGAACAAGGGACTAGGATTGTAGTTACAGAAAAGGCATCTGCAAAGATGCACACCCCATACCAGGGGGATATTAGCTGACGTTCTTCACTTCTTGGAGCAAATAATTTCAGGGCTTCTCTTTGGCCTTCCACACATAGAGACTTTTCCCAGTGATAAATGCACTTCCACTGGCTCTGGTGGCCCTTTTCTGCACACAGATACTCCTTTTTCAGCTCTGGGAGCTGAACCTTGCTGTGCTAAGATATAGGTGAAAGCATCCCATTTGGGACCAAAGAGCTAGTTGTAATGAATCAGCCACTTCTGCTAGCTTTGCAGCTTCATACTGCTTAGGGACTAACTGTTCAGATGTCCTCGTTCCTCCCCAAGCCACTTCAGAGCTCTCTGTGCTGCAGTGGTAGCCTGGTTTGCTGTCCCTGCTGACCTTCCCCTTCTTTATATGCAGAGAGTAAGGGCTTCACGGCCGCTTTCTTATCTGAGGCATTAGATTAAAATTGGAGAAGCATGACATTTTGGACCTGTCTCTGTGGCTCTCTGATTAGTTATCCTCGCTGAGGAGGCAAGAGACCGAGGCCTGCCAGCCGCAAGGTTAAGCTTTGGGTAAGCGATCGCCCTTCGGCTGCGGGTTGCTGCTGCGCTGTTAGCAGAGGGGACGCACACTGGAATGCTAAGTGACTTACTCCATGCGCTTGCCACTCTTTCAAGACTGGTGTGTAGACTCGCATCTAAGCAGAAAAGAAGGGATTGGTTTCCTCCTTGTCTATTTCCCCTGCTCCCAAGGGAAAATTTCCTGAAAAAGGGGAAAGGGAAGGTTCTTCCCTCACTTGAAACTCTGACTGTTGTCTCTGTGTAGAGTATTGTTTTGCAGTGGTAGAATAAGACAGATCTTTGGCTGGTGCCCAGACACAGGCTCTGGGTGTGTTTCTACATCCTTTTTCTGAGGGAATAGCATAGCTTCTGCCACAACGGGCAGGGCCGCTTTCTCTGCCACCTTGGTCCCAAGGGATAAGCCATGAGTCCAGAGTCTCAGGCACTTGGTGCCTGCATGGCTCTCTTCAAGTCACCCTACTACACATCCCAGATAGCTGGGAGTGCCTGTGGACCAGCAGCACTGAGTGTTGGGAAGAAATAATTAGTTAATGCTTGTGCCATGTTTTCATCAAGTAGGGAAGGATTTTTAGAAGCACCTGAGAGATTTATTAAAACAAACCCCATCTCACTGAAAGCCAATAGTGCTTAGCTGCTCAGGTGCTTTTAGGAATTTCCACTACAAAAGCTAAGAATGTTTATTCTTTTTAAAAATCTCTTTATGAAGGGGCTGGAGTATTTAATAGTGAGGTAAACCAGCTGACCTCTCTTGAGCCTAAAATATTGTGATGGTAATCTCAGCTAGCAGCTGCTCCTGGAGGATGCCCTGGGTTGAGCTGAGGATATGAAGCTACCTTCAGAGGGTGCAGGAGCTCCCTCCTCAATAGCACCTGCCACGGAGGGGGAAGTAGGTAGCACATTGGGCAGGATTTCGTCAGAAAGGTACGCTTGGGGATGCACACTGAATGCAAGCAGTGGCTGGCGGCTTCAGGGGTAGTTTTGTGTTGGTCAAAATGACTCCATCTCTCCTAACAACAACACTATTGCTGTTGAGTTGGACAGTGTCAGTATCAGTCATTAATCTAGGAAGCAGCGAGTAAAGCAAAATGCTTTGCCAGCGGGGTGAAACCCTGACATAAAATTGATCAAAAACATTTAGGTCCTGTTTTCAAACAAGATTTGTCCGTTCAGTGCTTCGCACTGCCATAGTCCTTACTTCAAAGAGTTTGCAATTTTGATGCTAAACTGAAATACGTTAATATTACCATTTACATTAACAAGTGAATTGACAGATGCCATAGTTTACATATATTATGCAAATATCCTGAAATCTTGCATGCATTTGCATCTAATTTTCTTGAGATTAAATGAGTCGTACACTTTATAGGGGAAATAATTGAGGCATCCAGACATATGATAAGCTAGGTGACTTGATGTGTCTTGTTGAATGAACTGTGGTAAAGCCAAGGGGCAGAGGAAAAGGACATCTGGCATTCTCATACGCAGAAATACTGCGTTCACGGTTGCTGTCCGGAGAAAGCAGTGCAGAAATCTATCTGGGATGTGGTCAGAAATAGTGCAAGAAGCTTGTGCTGGGAGACATGATTTGGGATGTTGGGGCCTCACCCTGAAGGGCCAGTCAGGGTCTCAGCCAGGTTTTTTTTTTTGAGATTTGAGAAAGAAACACTCCCCTCTTTGTAGCACTGTGCAAACATCACCCAACTGAGCTCCCCCCACCCAGTAAAGGGACAAGAAGTTCCTACGCAGGCAGGGGAACAGTGAGGAGACGAGTCTGATCCATACAGGATTGCCTGTCACCACTTCAGTACCTGGCAGGATATCATCTTCTTCTTCTTCTTCTTACCCCTCTGGATGTCATGAAGGCATGACAGCCATTTGCAAAGCTATGCCCAGGGCAATCAGCTTCTGCTTCAGGTGAGTTTGGTGAGAAATCTTGCTATTCTGGTGGTGCTCTAGTTTTCCAGCTTCATTTCACTTCTTCCGTTGGGAAGAGCCTTGAGGATGCTTTACCTCATCCCAGCCTTGGACAAAGAGAACCTGAACCACAAATTATGGTAGTTTTCTCTGTGCATTTTTAATTAGCTCTACTTTTACAGGTGGCATGAGGAAGTGCATGTATGGGCCTGATCCAGAGAGGTGCTGGGCTGTACAGGCTCTCTCAGGATACGCACACGGTATGGGACTCAACCTCTGCTGCCACCCTGACCTGACTTCTCTGAGCTGATCATGGAGGCTCTACTAGGATTCACTATACAACTCATTTCCCTTCCTTGGAAACTTGCACATCAAGGTTTAGCGTACCCCTCACAAGTAGTCTTGAGCATCCCTCTGCTGCTTCTGTCATGCTGCTACAACCTTTCAGCTTTTACCGGGAGGCTGTGAAAACATTGTATAGAAAATAATTTCCTTTTTTAGTTCCACCAGTGTGCAGTAACACCTCAGACTGTCACAATGGAGAGGCTTCATCAAGAACCTCTTTGTACCGTGCAAATTGTGCATCCAACTTGGCCTGTCTTGTTGAAGTTCGTCCAAGACATCCGGGTCTGTTTGAATAGTGACTGAACCTTCTGGCCAGCTTCTTCTTGTGCTTTGCTTCCAAACCTTGCAGGATGCTTTGATGTGCAAACAAACATGCAACCAGACAGAGGCTGACCTAGCTTCCTTTTGTCTTCAAAAGGCTAGGGTGATAAAACCAGTCTTACTAGGGTTACAGTTCGGCTTAGTTAAAGTTCCAGCCTCATAATTGCTCCAAAATTTTAGGTCTGTCTTGCCCTTTAAATCATGCATACTCCTGCTTACAGAGTCACTGCCACTCTTCAAATATTCAAGGGTTCCTTACATTTAATTTTGGATGGTTTACTCTCTCCAGGGAGGAGGCAGTGTTTTAAAAAGAAATTGCTGACGGAAAAAGTAGAGCTTACATGACTTGCAGCAAACAGCAATCTGAGTTCTCAAGAACATACATGTCTTGGACATGTAAATTTTACTCATTTGCATTTCAAGGGCACATGTGACACACAACACTGCTTTCTCATCCAGTAACATTATCTAAACTTAATGGTTAATGTCAAGTTTTTATTAACATTTACAAGTGCATTGGGAGATTAATTTGTTTACTTGCATTATACAAAACTGATTTAAGATCGTGGTTTGCATTTACACACATTTACATAGTGTTTCCTGATTAATACATTATAATACACACAAATCATGTGTAAATTGCAGGCTCACATCTGCAACATAAACTTCGTTTTGTGCAATGTAATATCTGACTTGTCTGGCAGAACTTTTCCAGCAGGTTGCAGTTGAAGTCAGGATATGGGAGGGAGGGAGGGAAGGAGGAACAGGGATCAGAGGTGGATTTTCTGTGGAGAAGTCTTTCCTTAGCACCTGTGACTTGCTGATACCCTGCAGTCATGACACAGAAGAAGAGGATGCCAAGGAGACCTGGCAACAGGATGAGTTTCACGTAACGCGGCGGCCCTGGGGTCGGGCTCCTGTGAACGCGCAGCGCAGTTGCGTGCTCAGTGGCTTTAGGCTTGGAGTGAAACAGGCGAGCGGCAAAAGGAGTCAGCGGGAGGGAAAGGGCCAGCAACCGTCGCTGCCAGTCGTGGCCTGGCCACCTTGGCACCGATCCTCAGGAAGGGGCTCAGCTGGCTCCGGCGGAGACCCTCGAGGCCATCCGCTCTGCTGCCTGTAGTACCTTCGGCTGGGGATGTGCAGGGCTGGCGTGGGGAGGACCGGCAGAGGGTGCGGGGAGAAGGGCGGCGATGACCACCGAGCACCTGGTGCGGGGCTGAGACGGGGACCCAGAAAGGCAGCACCCTTGCACCGAACACGGGGGCAAGGGGACACGGTGGATACTTCCCCAGTGTCGCGTCTTCCTAACGGAAAGCGCGGTCGAACTCAGGCTTGCCTCATCTCTCCGAGGCCCTAACCCTACTATCTTTCCTCCACCAGTCACGACCTCATCCTCCTCTTCCCCACACCCTCACCCCCCTCCGGTTCTTCTTTCTGTAAATAACTCTTTCTGATTTTGGACAAGCAGGGATCAACAGATTCTGGAGGGGGGCGGGGAAGACACTTGTTTTGTTCTGGTTTTTTTTTCCTTTCTCTCTTGAATTTTGGTGT
Source organism: Haliaeetus leucocephalus (assembly GCF_000737465.1). Lineage (NCBI taxonomy): Eukaryota > Metazoa > Chordata > Aves > Accipitriformes > Accipitridae > Haliaeetus > Haliaeetus leucocephalus. The sequence continues at coordinate 290,327 of NW_010972632.1, read as the reverse complement.
TTGAACTTGAAAAAAATAATATATATAAATATATAAATATATAAATTTAAGCAAATGGATTTCCTGGAGAACTATGAAAGATGTTGATTTTTTCCCCTTTGATTTCTCTTGTTTCTCATTGGGGTTTGTTTTTTCGGGAAGAGGGTTTTTGTGAACTGTTGAGATTTCCAGTTCAGCATTGTTTAAAGGATGTGGAGGAAAAAAAAAAAGAAAAAAAAGAAGAAAAATCAACAAAAACATTAAAATCTTTGTGATGTACAAAACCTGTAAATAGTCAAAGATACTTTCTCTTTTCTAACAACAAATTATTTCTGTCACTTTATATTCAAAAATAAAGAAACCTACCACAGAATATCAGGGTTAAAAAAAAAATGGAACCCATAATCAGAACATTTTCTTGGTTGTCTTCATTCATTTTGTTCTTAACTTGGAGAATGCCTGGGAATTTTGCTGCATGTGTGATGTTTTAAGAGCCTGAAAGGGGGATGAGTTGAAATTAGGAATAAAATGTTACCTAAGAGGGGCTCTCGCCCTGGTGTTCACTAGTAGCTGTGGGTTGAGGCTAGTGTCTTGGTGAGAGTGGATGAAGGAATTGTGTCCGGCACCTGTCACATTCAAGAACCACAAACGCATGCTGAGGCAGAGGCATGGATGGGAGACTCTCTCCATGGGTTGAATCTCCCCTTACACCGCCTGGAAACTGGCTGGGGGCTGCATGCTGAAGGCCACCATCAAGCTGCTGCTAACTCTGCTAAACAACGTGTAGGACTTTGGAGCTGTCTTGAACTCCTCCTGTCAGGCCAGCAAGTGACAAGGCATTGGCACATTGTCTTCATAAAACAAAGCCCAGGTTGCAGCTATAGAGGAGGACAGGGTAGCAAAGATGGTAGGGAAGTCTCCAATGGTGTCAGTTCTTCTTGGCACCAACCATTAACCATGACCCCCAAGACTACAGGGACGTTGAGGGAAGAAGTTGATCTTTGCAGAGGTTACCCTGGTCCAACTGACAGAAAAGGCCAAAGAGGTTATTTATAAAGAAGCACTAAGAAGTGGCAGGTTTTGGAAACATGCAGCAGTGGGTCACCTTTAATGGTGAGAGGCCAGTCAGCTATTTTTAGGGGAGCTAAAAATAAAGGAAATGGGCTAGCTGAGCTAGTCAGAGGATGCTAGACTACCTGTGGGGTGCAATTAAAAGGGTGGAACACAGCAAAAACACTGAGACGCAGCAAGCCAGAATCAGAAAAGAAAAGCAGTGTTCAGCCAAGGAAGCTCATAACAGCTGTCAAAAATTAAACATTAGTAAATGCAGATAACTGATAAGGGGAGCAAAATTATGAGCCAGGGAAAGAAAATCCCTGGCTAGTAGATGTAAAGGTAAAGAGGATTATATATACATAAACACAGAAATATGTGCTTATTAAGAATCCTAAAAATAGATGTTAAGTACTAACTGTGAAAGGTAAGTCAATAATGGCATGGGAGAGACTGAAAGGCTCAATACTCAGGTTCGATATGAAGCTGGAGAGACAGTGGGTAATGTCAGCACTGCCATTCATCCCCCAAGTGGGACATTATCTAAGACCCAACTGGGCGCCTTTCTGAGGGGTGCAGCGGGGGACCTCAGCTCCAGGACTCCATCGTCACAGCTCTGCGTCCCTTGGGTACCTGCCCCTTCTCTTATCAGCTCTAAGTCCCTGGGCTTGCTGCAGTGAAATGACTCAGCTGCTCCTGCGGATGGTCTTGTGACAGTGGTTCTTCCCAACCTCAAAATCCACCAATGCAATAGTGACCTTAGTGACACCAGAAGGCAAAAAACCAAAAGGTGAGTACCAGGGTTTTGTTTTTCAGTCTCAACTCATGTGCTTTACCTACTAAGGCAGAGGTGGTCACCTGTGTATTTCTGAGTTTAAAACAGCACCATTTTGATGGGGAATCTTTTTTTTTCTTTTTTTTTTTTTGACAGTGGCTTAGTGCAAAAATGAAATGTGATTGTTTCAGGGCAATTCCGACAGCACCTGATACGTTTTGTTAAGAAAACAAAAATCTGTTTTCCAAGACCGCAACAGAGTTGCATTAATTCCCACTCAGATGGAGGATACTGTCATCAAAACTGGCTAACTTCCAACACAGAGCTGAAATATTGTACAGGTTATTCAAACTTTAGCTCTTGCCCCAGGTTCATCTGCCAAAGGAAGCAGGGTATTTCACTAGTTTTCACTTGCTAGCCAGAACTAAGTCTTGGCTGGAGGTACAAGGGAAACATGAATGGTCTGAAAGTTTCAGTTTCATGCTTTTACCTTTTCAGAAAAGGAAGATTTTTCTACCTCTCCAATACCATTCATAGCATTTTCTCCTTTATTTGTAACTGAAATTGGTGATTGACAAGTTCTGCTTTGAAAAAAGAAACATCTGCCAATTTAGTTTCAGGTTTGAAAATATTCACCTTTTGGCCAAGCTGCACACTTAAAAACTGCTAATAGAGTAAAAACAATCCAAACAGTAAACTAAATGGAGTGTGCGAGTGAAAAGCAAAGATAATCATCAAAAGGGATTTAAAAAGTATTCAGACACTAGAAAAATATTTCTCAGGAAGTTTTTATTTCTATAAATTTCACTGAAATAAAATCCTACCAGAACTTTTCAAACGGCTCAACTGACAGCACTTTAGCTGAAGTGAATGATTTTTAAGAAGCCTGGAGATGCTATCAGTGAATGAGATAGCGACCGAAAAATCAGGTTCTCTCTCTGAATCTCCCAGATGCACAACAATGGGCTGGAACTTGAAAGAGATTCGTTAGTTTTCCTCTGTAGTTTTTTTTTTTTTTTTTTAACTTTCACCTCAGCCAGAATCCAGCGGCCCAGGACTAGCTATGAAAAAAATTGGTAAAAATATGGGGGGGAATAATCACATTATCACTAACCTTATGATACTCAAGTTTGACAAGTATAGGCTTATTCTGATGTTATCAGCACTCACTGACCCCTTTGGTTCTTTGAGGAGCCAAGGTTTACAGAAAAGCTTTTAAACACAGCACTGGAAGACAATGATAGAAAAGAGCTACTCATTGCTCCATCCCGGGTCTGCTACTCTTGCCAAGTAGGTTGGGATGCATGTCCCTAACATTAGGTGTCTGACAGGGGACATCTCCAAGCCTCTTTCCTTGGTCATGGCACAGCAGGTGGCATTTCTCAAACAGAAGCTATGCTGGCCTAAAGCCAGTGTCTGGGGCACAACTACCCTTGGATGAACATTTCTCTTGATAATTGTCCAGATGATTGGCACTGGGGTGTGTATATTTGTATGTGTGTGAGCATGCACATCGGGGTGTGTGTAGGGGCTCACCTAAGTTTTAGGGGTTGAAGTCTCAGCTGCATGTTTAGGTTTTCACTGGCATCTAGACTCAGTCCAGTCAATGGACTCTAGAGAAGGATTTACATCATCTCCAGATAGATACCTCTTTTGCCTCAGACAAATTTCCCAGCAAACTCACTGCCTGGGCAGGTCTCTGCTGGGAGTCTGGACCAATGGACATCTTCACTGGAAGACAGCTAAGAGCAGGTCAACCAAAACCCACTGCTTGTGTTTAAGTCAAGATGGCAGGGCTGATTGGGGGATAAATGCCTCCCTTTTACAGGTGAGTTGCACTGAGTGACAGGCCCTGAGGACAGAGGTTGGACTGGGATTCCCTTCTGGGCCAAGGTCTCTGCTGCAGGGTAGCCGAAAATATCAGGCACAGAGGAGGGGAAGGCTGAGCGATGTAAAATGGGAGCAGAATGGAGTATAATGAGTTCTACTGTCTGAGGCATCTCTTGGCAGCCTGCACTCGGTGGCAGATCAATAAACAGCAAAAAGAGTCAGGAAAATAATGTTGTGTGTTTGGGGAAAAAATGTAGCTCTAATCAAAGGTACTTATGAGTGCAGTGGCTGACATCGTTGCCTTCAATACAGCAAAGAGATCCCTGCGTGTCTGTCCCAAAACACGACCACGCTGCCATCCTTCAGGACCTAATTCCTGACACTCCCTGCAGCACTGTCGGTGCAGCTGTAGCGGAGAAGGAGCTCTGCTCCTGTTCCTGCCTTGGGGACCAGCTCTTCTCTGCTGGGTGCACCTCCTCTTGGGGGTGTCCTTCAGAAAACGCTGGCAAATGGACTCAACGCACCAGGAGCGGGCAGGAAGGCCGGCGCTGCCTTCGGCCCGAGCACGGCCCGTGGTCAGTCACCGACGGGACCTCGGCTGGCGCAGCGGCCCCGCACAACCGGCGCTGGCAAGCGGGCCGTCCCCTCAGCCGGCGGC
>NW_010972632.1:257951-286022 GCF_000737465.1 Haliaeetus leucocephalus | reverse complement strand
GCGCGCGGCCGTTGGTTCGGGCGGGAGGCGGCTCCGGCGGCGGGCGTCGTCCTCCTCCTCCTCCACGGCAGACCCGGTGTATGGCTGCCGCTCGGGGGAAAGGCGTTGCCGGGGAAAACGCGGCGTCGCAGACGGAGCTCCCAAGCGAAGGTACAGCGGTCCAGGTCCGCGGCTGCAGGGAGAGCCGGAGTGTGTGTCACCGGTGCCGGGGGGCGGCAGGGACATCTCCGGTGTGCGCGGTGTGACCGGGCGGGTGATCTGGTGGATGGACAGTGGAGGGGTTGAGGAGCATCAGGGCGTGTGAGAGGGAGACAGGTTGGTGGACCCACACCCTACCATCCCTGAGGCGGAGGCAGCAGATGGAGGCTCCGCGAGAAGCGGAGGTTCCCCTGCCCCCTTGCCACCGGGCAGGAGGGGACCTAAGAGATGGAGGGGAATGGATACAGGTCCCTGCTCGGGGAGGCAGGCGAGTCCCCCCCCGGTCTCCCTCACCTTCCCAGTTGCCCCTATGCAACAGGAATGGGGCTCTGGAACTTGAGGACCGGGTCAATGAAGATCAGGGGGTAGGTGAAGCCCTACCCAGGGAGGTGCCTAGGCTCAGTTGGGCAGCCCCACGCATTCTCACAGCCTCTTAAAAAAGAAAAAGGAGGGTAATTGTCGTAGGCGACTCCCTTCTGAGGGGGACAGAGGACCCAATATGCAGTCCTGACCCATGCCACAGGGAAGTCTGCTGCCTCCCTGGGGCCCGGTTGAAAGACATTACCAGGGAACTCCCGGGTCTGGTTCGGACCTCTGATTATTAACTGCTATTAGTTGTGCAGGTTGGCAGTGATGAGATTGCAGGGAGAAATCCAAAGGCAATCAAAAGGGTCCTGATTAATACGTAGCTCAGAGGCTGGTGCCATTGCTGGAATTTGGGGGTTTTTGATCATGGGGAGGTTTATAAGGCACTGGGCTTGCTGGTGAGAGATGGAGTCCAGCTATCTCAAAGGGGGGAAAAGATCCTCGCTCATGAGATGGCAGGGCTCATAAAAAGGGCTTTAAACTAGGTTTGAAGGGGGAAGGGGATAAAACTAGGCTCACCCCACGACTGGGGTTGTTTAGTCTGGAGAAAAGGAGGCTCAGGGGAGAACCTTATCACTCTCTACAACTACCTGAAAGGAGGTTGTAGTGAGGTGGGTGTTGGTCTCTTCTGTCAGGTGGCTGGAGATAGGACAAGAGGAAATGGCCTCAAGTTGCAGCATGGGAGGTTTAGATTGGATATTAGGAAAAATTTCTTTACGGAAAGGGTTGTCAGGCACTGGAACAGGCTGCCCAGGGAAGTGGTTGAGTCACCATCCCTGGAGGTATTCAAAAAGCACGTAGACAAGGCACTTCAGGACATGGTTTAGTGGGCATGGTTGATGGTTGGACTTGATGATCTTAAAGGTCTTTTCCAACATAAATGATTCTATGATTCTATGACAATAGAACCAGAGTGACCCAGAGGGGTCTCTGCTGGCTTGCTTCTGCTTTCAGAGGGAAGTTGTGCTCAGCGTTGTGTCCTCTGACTCAATTAGCTACAAGCATGTTCAAACATGATAACGTTGTGTAGTATAGAAAAGGACAGTGTCCTGGACCAGTTCCAGCTTGTATAATTAATTTCTCCTTATCTAAAAATTCTACCTGTAATTTGAATGAGTATGGCTGGATTTTTTTAATCTGTTCCCAACTATGGCTTCAAACAACCATCTTTTATTTTTTTTTCTCCTGTGACTTCTTAAATATCTTGTGGCTCCTTTATATACACATATGCGCGCATATTTATATTCCTCTTTTTGTCTTTTGCGTTGTTCCAGCAACAAAAACTGTAATTTACTTTGCTTAAATTATTGTGTGATTGTGCAATGTACTATATAGGGCTATATGCAATAATATCCTGCTAAGAAAATGTAAAAGAAAGATTGCACATCCACATATTGAAAACACCCTGAACTATCCAAAACTCCCAAAGACTGACTGCTTATTACTGCATAGTGTTCCTTGCACCAGCTATCTGAATGCTGCTCTTTATTCAGTAATCAGCCACGCACTCAGCACTGCGTACGCATTTGGATATGTCTGAGCTCAGGAGATGCAATCAGCAAAAGCTTATTCTGTGAGACGATACCTATTCTTTGCAGATATATTCTCTAATTAACAATGTGGAGGAAAATGTCCCTCCCCAAGTTACCAAAAAGTTACTGCGCCATCCTTGTTTTAGTGCCTGACTGAAGGGCTGCTGCGCAGATTTTCTGGCTTGAACCCTGCCCAGGGGAACTGCCTGCTGTAGCCCATTCATAAGCGTGGATGAACTCAGCAGCCCAGACATGGCAACGGTGCTCTGCCCAGCTCAGTGCAGCAATGTGCTGTGTAGTTAATCTAGCAAACACTGAAACTGTTTACATTAGCACATTTGCTTTGTAAGTGATAGTGTTAAACATTTTCTAGTGAAGGGAAGCCTTGTTTGACTGCAAGATGACACATGCCCAGAAAGCGGTGTTTGCTTGATCTGTGAGGCTGCTCTCCCAGAGCAATTAGAAGTGTCCTTCTCTACATCCTTTTTCCACCACTGATACCAGGTTGTGATAACTCGAGTTCCACTGGCTGTGGGAGGTTAGTGCATTTTAGTGGTGAGTAAAGTGGTCTCTGCATGTGTGTCCTGTCTCACAGGATTTGAGTTTGAGTGGCAGAATTGCCAGTGACCCTTTTGCAAGCACAGTAGGGGCTTAGGCTTGCTGCTCAGCTGATGGGGGGTATTTCCAGTGGCACAGCAGCCCCTGCCACCAGGCAGCTGTGGGTGGGAGGGTTGTTCAGTACAGCTGTGGAGTGCAGAAATAACCTCCGTGCCCAGCTTCCTTAGCATGCGGATGGCATGGAGATCACAACCTCATGGTGATGTCATTGCTGGTGCTGGGAACAAACAGCTTTATACATCTCTTCCAAGCCCTGTCTCCTCTGTGTGCATCACATTGGGAAGGAGGTTGTAGCTTTTCTCTTCACCTCCCCAGTGTTTCTGCTGCTCTGCTCGCACCCACACAGATGGGAGGTAGTGGCGCTTGTGGCCAGGCGGGTCTCCTCACTCCCTCAGCTCAGTAATATGGTGATTTGAATGTGTGTTGTTCTAGGTGACTGGATGTCTGAGCCAATTCCTCAGTCAGCAGCACCTGTGTAACCAACATGGCATTTTGACGGCTACCCAGCCCTTACCAGCTAAGCTGTTTCAACACCCTGTCATCATGTGTTGCCAGGTGGTTGTAAAACAAGCAGAGGTGTGCCGATACAAACAGAAGGATAAACATGAGGAGGGGAAAAAAGGAATGGTGTAATTAATGAGGAGTGCAGAAATCACAGAGGTCCAGTGAAGGGCAATTCAAATGATCCAAAGCAAGAGGGGCTGGGGAGCTGTCAGGGGGTGAGCAAGGATCTGATGCATGGAGAGGCTAGGGGTGCTGGAGACCAAAGAGAAAGTAATAAACAGGTACATGATGAATGATCAAGAACAGGCCAACAGACAGTCCAAGTCAGCCTGGTACAAGAGAGGAAGTCTTAAAGGCTACATGCTTTTCCTTTTTATAGATTAAAGGCACTTACATTTCTTATCCTGCAATTAATCAGTCCCTGGGATTTGCTCTTGTTGCATACATCAAATACATATAATGCAACAAATTTTGTGGAAAGTCAGGCAGGTATTTATTCACAGCAAGGCTCCTGGGCAATGCCCTTAGAGAGACTTACAGCTCTTCTTCCCATTGCTCCAGCTGGCTGGAGTTCTCATTTCTCAAAACACACCTCAGAGAGGAACAAATTCATCAATTCCCACCTGTCCAGACCAAAACCACTGTCACAGACCAGCACAAGGGCTAGTAAATTTATGGGTTAGACATTTATATAGGAGTGCTGTGACCCAACAAGTAGTTTGAACTTGGTTGAAATTTACCAAGAGCATGATTAAAAAGCATAAATTAATCTCTGGCAGGGACAGGAAGACATTAGAGGATTATGCAATTATGGATAGTGTAGGGCTCAGGGGAGAGAAATGATTACATCTCCTATTGGTGCATCTTAGGCCATGGCAAAGGCAAGCTGCAGGAGGAGGGTCTCTGCTCTGAGGGATCGGTAGGATGTGTTGGGATGAGGTGGATTAGCCTAAAGCAGCCACCTAAAGCAGGCTGACTGCTGGTAGCTGCACACAACACAAACAGCATCTCTGTTACTGCTTTTTCACCACAAAGTCCCTGAGTGGAGACAGCCAGTGTCTGTGATGAGATGTGCCACTGTTGACATTAGCAAGAGGATGATGTGAATACCCTTGGGTGCTGGACCACCCAGCAAGGACCGTCCATGGCTATGTCAGCCATGAAGAAGGAATAAAGGTAGCTGGAGCAGAGGAATGTGTCTGCTCCTTCTCCCCTCCATCTCACTGTAAAAGTCTCTCTAGGCTCCGACTTCTATTCACTGTGATGGTTAAATAAGCCCTTGACAGGGCAATGGGTATGCCACAACCACAGATTGTCCTGCCGCTGGGTGGTCAGGAAGGTAGAACAGCTGCCAGGGCACAGGCGCAAGGCTTGAGAAGGGGATCTACACTCTGGGCCCCTAAGTCTGCTCTCCTGCCCCTTCTCCAGCTGGTGGGCTGTGCCTTCTGTGGCAGTCTTGCTGTGCCAGCAGCTTTTCACCATGTCTGCTGTCTGGTATGCAGACTTCATGGGGCAGGGACTAGTTCTCATCTGTGTTTGCGCAGGATCTAGCAGGTGGGACTTTGGTCTGTAGTGAGGTTGCCTCCAAATGTGTGCCACAGTACAAACACAGTGTAAGCCTCTCAAAAGACCCAATGTGTTTTAGCCACCTATGTCACATTTGTAAGTACTTGAATGGGGACTCAGTCCCTAGTGCGGCTTCTGTCTTCCAGTGGAAGAAAAGCAGAACTCAAAAGAGTAGGCTAAATGCTTTTAGGAACAAACAGCCATGCAAAACCACATGGACACTCTTGGAAATTAATCCCAAATCAAAAGCAAACTCACGGAGCGGGTTAGCAACTAGAGGCAGCTCTGCATGGGAATTTGCTGCCCTTGGGAGTAACATGGGATCCATCCTGCTGGTAGGATAAAAATGTGATCAGCTGGTGAGTGCCAGAGCTGGTTTCCCTCCTTGGATGGATTTAGATATTTTGCTGGGACTCCAGTACTGTTCTTACACCTAGAGTTCAACTGCTTTGCTTTGTTAAATGCTGAGGTATCCTGAGTGGAAACACTGGGAGTGAAGAATATTCCATGGGGATCTGTCACCTGGCATCATGTCCCACGGCACTGCTTTCTTGTGACAGGCACAGAGGGAACATGAGCCATTTCCACGGTCTCCTGTGTCCTTGTGGCTGCAAGGATAGGAAAGCAGGTTTGTGTGTCTGCTCAAGGAGAGCTGCAGCAGGCCCAGTGCAAACAGACTCAGCCTGATGACTGGTTTATCTGCCATGTACATGAGTGATCTAGACGGTGCCTCAGTTATTAAAGTGAGGGGTCTGTAGATGTGCAGGAGGCAAAACTGATAGGGGGAAAGGTCTTATCTTTTCTTAATCCTGTAGAAGGGGGTACAGAGGGGCCTTAAGACACACAAGCCCTTTCAAACACAAAGAAGTACCCGTGTGCCTGAAAAAAAATCTCTCTTTTCACCAGAGAAGAAGGCACTGTAACATGGGAGTACAAGTGACTCCTCAGCGACACATATTCTGGTCCCTCTTCGTTAATGCAACTTTCTGTTAATTTATTAAAAGACTTAAGAGCATATTGAGCCTGTAAACAGAAATACTACCAGAGATAAAGTCAGTCCAGCAAACAAAAGTCAGACAGTGGGAAAAGGGGGTTATTCTGATCACCAGACTATTCCTTGTTCACCAAATTTATCCTTTCCAGCCACTTTGGCCACTCGGCTGTTTCCACTAGGTGGAGAATCTCATTTTGTGCCATGAGGGACTGAGTTACTCTGCAGACACAGAGCAGCATTAGCAGTGTTGTATGTGTCCTGGAAAAGGAGGTGCAATCTTCTATTTCTCTTATGTGGGTACCTCTGAGGTGCATCCCAGAGATGTAACTTGGATGTGGGTGGCAGAGGTGTCTTACCAGCCAGACTTTCTAGTTTATTTCCAAATCTACTTGCAATGCCCTTGGACCCTTGATCATTCTGTGACTTCAGCACTGGCAGGCTGTGTTTTAAGCCAGACTCATACTCAGCTTTCTATTTTGAACTCTGTTGATGTAATTTGTCTTTATACAAACATGCCATGGTCACTTTTGCCACATGGTCTTATTTAGTGGTTATGACACATCAAATTCTTTCTCATTTCTCTAGCAAGTAACAGTTTGACCCTCTTTTTAAAGAGGTCTGCTGTGTCTCCTGGCACATAGGTTTTTTTTGTAGCATCCTCAGTATTAATTAACTTTGGATTCAGAAATTTTTTAGTTCCTGTTCAAGAATCTCTGAAATGGTGAATCTCGTAAACAGCTGCCAGATATTTTGGTCTATGCTAAGACAGATCACTTGAATCGGGTAGGGCTTCATCTATCCAGTGGTCTGTCACTTGTATGGATTTCTCATTTACCCTATTTGCCTCTGCATTGATGGGTATGCTTGAAATGACACGTTGAAGAGAAACACACAGATGAATCACCACTTACTAGCAATGCACCCAAAACTTCTTGGTACAAAAACCCCGTGATTTTTTTACTTTTATTACCTGCACTCCTTGTTGTGCAACAGCTCACTTCATAGACATGAAAGTAATTTTTTCGCATTTCATTCAGTCTGAACAGTGTCTGGACCATGGACAACCAGTAATCTGTATGAACCCCATGGATCCTTTGTCAATTTGTCTTCACACTTTTTGTAGATGACATAGTTTGGTAGCCTTTCCAACAGCCCCTTCTCTGTGATCTCATACTAGCTAACACCTTACACTATTAATCTTGAAAAGTGGTCTTTGGCAACTTATTTTTCTTCCCCAAGGCTTTTCCTCTTGCCAGTTAAGTTCACAGAATCACAGAATGGCTGAGGTAGGAAGGGACCTCGGGAGGCCGTCTTGTCCAACCTCACTGCTCAAGCAGGACCACCTAGAGCTGGTTGCCCAGGACCATACCCAGATGGCTTTTGTGTATCTCGAAGGATGGAGACTCTGCAATCTCTCTGGGCAACCTGTGCCAGTGCTCAGTCACCCTCGCAGTAAAAAAAGTGTTTCCTGATGTTCCAAGAGAAACTCCTGTGTTTCAATTTGTGCCTGTTCCCTTTGGTCCTGTCTCTGGGCATCACTAAGAAGAGCCTGGTTCCATCTTCTTTGCACCCTCCCTTCAGGCATTTGTACACATTGGTAAGATCCCCCAAGCCTTCCCTTCTTGAGGCTGAGCAGTCCCAGTGCTCTCAGCCTTTCTTCATATGAGGAGTTCAGTTGCAGCAACTCAGCTGCAACAAAGCAGAAAGACTTTAAGTATTACTGTACCTGTTATTTTAAGTCCTGCATTTTTAGCAGATTTTTTTCCTATTAGTAGAAACTTTCCTGGATTTTTATGGGCTGCATTTTTCACAGAGGTTCTATTTAACTAATCTCATTTAGTTGTTTGTTTATGCTCTATTAAATAGTCTTTTCTTGGCATGCAGCAGAGGAAAATGCATAAAGTTCTGTTGATTGGGAAAAAAAAAAGGGGGAAAAAGGAGTTTTGAGAAAAAGCAATAATCCTTTTGGTGGGTGCCAAGGGGAGCTCTGTTTCTCTGTGTAATATCCCAGGTCAAGCAGTAATGTCTTCACTGGCATGTCATTCTGTAAACTACACCCAGGTGAGGTTTCCTACTACAAACTCTACTTCTATAATTGGTCTTGGTAATGTAAAGATGTCAGGCTTAGTTTTGCCACATGGACCCCCTTGGAGGCTATTTCAGAAAATTATTTTTATCAAAAGAGGTGCTTGCTGTGATGTAGCTGTGCTTGGCTCAGTCTTTGTCATGTTTCCTTTGCCTTTTTGTTCATTTCTTTCTGTCTATCACAAACCAGTTTGTGGTAAAGGCTGGTTTCAAAACAGTTATTTAAAACATCAGCAGGGCTTTGTCCTTCAGAGACTTTCCGTTAATTCATTTTACATTTCTTTTTGCTGAGAACAACATTTCTCTCCAATGGTTTTCTAGCATGCACAGCGCAGAGGCATTGTGCCTGGATGCCGTTTCGCTGTGCTGAGATTCTCTGCTTTAGTGCAAGTCAGTCTAGTCACTGCTGTTTCCCTGCCCTATATACCATGGCTTTTTTAATTAGATATATATTTGTTCCTGCAGTGTTTGCTTGTGCTTCAGTCTGGGCAGTAAGCAACCACAAGCAGTTGTCAGAGCATTATAAACATTTATTTCTCAAAAGTGCTGTTGTGGCCATTGCTACAAATGCATCTCAGCTGAGAGAGGTAATGTTAAAAAACAAGCCAGCTCAGGCCTGGCAGTCATCTGATCCTGCCCATTGAAAGCACTGTTCTCGCTGCCATTACAAGTACTCATGGTCATTCCAAGGTCAAGTTCCGTTCTTGAAATAACTGCTATTTTTGAGCATTAATTATACCACAAATAGTCCACTTTTTAAAAATACTTAAGATTCGTACAAAGTTGTTTTATTTCCCTACTACACTCTAACAGGATGATCGATGCGGTAGTCTGCCAGCTAGTTTCTGGTAGAAACAGGGCATCTTTCCCAAATGGCATTCTTGTCCAGACCAGAAAATTCTTGAATAACTTTTGCCTTGCTGTTTGCAGCTGCTGGTGAATGGCAGTCCTGCTGACATCCACACACTTGCATTGATCTCTAGCTTAGTGTTTTGCAGTGCCTATGCATTTTTAGGCCTCTGCTGCCTTTCAACCTGCCACATCTCACCTCTGTCTATGTAGTTACACACGTCAACTCCATGATGCAAGGAGAAACTGGGAATGGGACAACTTTGCTATCATGACCAACACTGTGAGGATCAAATGCGAGCCCTCCAGAACTGCTTTCGTGAGCTGGAGAGTTGCAGTAGACTGTAATATGTGGTGTCTTCTGCACAGCAGTACACAGACTGGTGATCCCTAACTTGCCAGTGGTTTACACCATCTCTCCCCTCTGTTCTCTCTTCCAGGAAGAGAGATTCAGGTGACCTGTCTTCCATGTGGCACTGCAATGATGAGAGCTCCTCTGTGTCACTGTCCATACATCTTGAAACGGTACCCTTCATGTGATATGAATAGAGAATACAAATGTGTAAACCTCACTTGCAAGACTGGGGATCAGTTTCCTCTCTCAGCAGCCTTACGTGTCCCTTGCTGAACACTGATTTCTTTCTATTCTGTGTTACAGCCTGGGTCTCATGTCACTGACATGCCTGCTGAGTACCTCAAGCATGCTCCAGTTGCCAGAATAGAACTGCAAATTTTGAAGGCACAGGAGCATCACAAATTTCTTTGTCCGCCTTTCCTCAAGGAAATGAATGTTTGTGACAGAGGCAGAAGGCAGTGCCCTGCCTCTCTCTCTCTCCCAAATGCTGTCTGGGCATGGGGAATCGCTCACCATTCTCATCCCAGATCAGAGAAAGCTCTGATGCGTGACTTTTGGAGCACAGTGAATAACTTGCTGTGTTGAGAACTGGACCTATCCCTGTGCACAGTCTCTACACCTTCTTTATTCCCTCCCCATATCTTACAAGCATCTGGAACTCCCCAGGTGCAGACAAATTCCTTCTCTTTTTGTCTCACCACTGCATGCCACTATAACCCCACAGGCTCTGACCTGCCTCTGCACCCAGCTGACACACCGCTGTCATTGCTGCCAAATCACCACTCACACAGAGGTCGAACCATCTAAAAGCCCAGCTCTTTCCTGGCCTTGCCCATTACATGACCTTCCCAGTTTCTGAGCCCTTCATCATCTGTGTGGCCCTACATCCCCCTCATGGTGAGTGTCTCTCCCTTCTCTGAAGCTCTTTAGGGCAGTTTGTGGGCTGTAGCCTCTGCAGCTGGCTGCAGGACTTAGAGATAGAGAGGGCAGGATCTAATTTTCTGCTTGTACAAAAAGCTGCTATAGCTGCAACACAACACAGATCTCCTCTGCTGGTAGATTTCAAAGCCGCAATGCATCAAGCAAGGGCAGCTCTGCTGTCTGCAGCTTTGCACGCTGCAGTGGTGTGGACAAGTTTGGGACATGGCTGCTGTGCTATGTTACAGCACTCAGGACTATTAGCAGCAGTGTAAGCAGTCCCAGAGACTCAGAGCATCAGGGCAAGTGATCCCTAAGCAAGGTGAAGGTTGTGAAAACAAATGCAGCCTCTGAAGGGCCAAGTCCCTAGGTGACCTGCCTCCTCTTACCGTTGTACATGCTGGCATGTGGGAGCACTGGTTTAGTGCTGGTGGAGATGGTGCAGGGCTGCAGAGGCTCTTATTCAGGCTGGACTGATTGCAGGAACATAAAGCCTGCTTAGGTCTGAGGTTCTCCTCATGCCATGGTTGCCCCAACCCTGCACGGAGGCCTGGTCCTGCTGAGCAGGTCAGTGCTGCTTGCAGGAAAGAGCTCCTGTTGTGGTGAAGATGGCAAAAAAGGGGCAACCCCCCGCCCAACCCAACAAAAAAGGGAGCTCAAGGGTTAAAAAGGAGAAGAAATGTATGGTCTCTTGGCAGGGTGGGCAGTGAAAATCCCAGGCACCGTGAGCCATCTGTGGAGGGGGTGAACAGCAAAGTTGATATGGGGGACAGGTGGGTGGGCTTCTGGAGCCCTTACCTGGACACCACAATGCTGGGGCTTCCCTAGCCACCCTGCTGTGGTGCCACCAACCCTCTGCTGCAGCAGTGACTGTGCTATGTGTCTCCATTGACAGCCTTCTCTGAACAAAAAGCTTTTGAGGATGGACATCCTCTTGGCCTCTGGCAACCATACTTTTACAGGCAAGACCTGGTGGCTTTTGCAGCCCTCTCACCCACACATCTGGAGAGCTGGCCTTTACTTCGCCTGTTATACTCAATCTGTGGTGCTGCTATAGACTGACCCCACAGCAGTAGGTATGGGGCAAATCCTCCAGGGGCTAAGATGCAGAGGAGCCACATAAGGCAGGCCCATATCTTAGGCCCTAGCCTCTTGCTGTCTGTGGCACCCAAGGTTTTCTGTATGGTCTCCTCCCTAAGCCCCAACCCAATGTTTCCTGCTTTCTCTGAAGGTTGGGTAAGGTGACAGCCCAAGGGCAAAGAGCTATAGCACACAGTCTTCTTGCACAACTGCTTCAAAGCAGCATTTAAAACAAAATATTTGTCCCAAAGGGCTTCTGTGTTTTGGTTTGGTTTTTCTTTTTCATTCCTCAACACTGCTTAGTTATGAAGGCTGAATCCTGGTTAGGAAGGAGCAGGTGTGGAGAAACACAACTTGAGGGATGCTATGCTGGAGGCGACCTACTGATAGGAGGGGACACACCACTGTGTTCTCCGGTCTGGTTCCCCCACAGACATGAGGGGAACTGGGACAGCACATCGTAGCAGGAGCCAAGAGGTAAACCTCAGAGCATGAGAGGGTGCATGTGGATTTCATTTAGCGTGCTGTCCCACTGTGCCAGTACGAGCGTGTTGTGGCGTATGCCTTGCATATGGGAAATGACAGGAAGGCCCTGGCATGAACACATGCAAGAGTCTTTTTGCAATCTGCTCTGGATACTGTTAGTGATTAAGTCTGTTGAAGCCACTAACACCACCATTGCCCATGGCAGAAGAGCTATCCTGAACAGATCTCACAGAAAGGAAAGCTTGAAAGTCAGGGAAGAGAGCCCAAGCCTAGGAGAAAAGGGACTGCAGGAGAGAGAAAGGCTTTACTGAAGAGTTATGAACAGAGACTGGAGGAGGTAAACCAGTTGTGGTGTGGCTGTGGTCTGAGACTAGTAGGGAAGGCATAGCTCATGTGTGCCCACATGCCATTTGAACGTGTCTGAGACGTGAGCTCGTCTCCACCGCTCTGAGGAGCAGGAACGGAGGTGACCAGCAGTGCTTAGGATCCCTCTGCCCTCCATACACACAGCAGCTGTGATCTGCAGGGCTCAGCCCTCCCCATGCAGTGGCTTGCATGATGCCTACTGCCAGCCTGCCTTTACCTTGAGGGGTCTTGCCAGTTGGGTCGGGCAGGCAGCTCATATACGTAGATTGCTCTGGAAGAGGGATTTTGGATCCCACCTGGAGTGTGGCTTACTTTTGAGTCTAAAAATGCATAACTAAGCACGAATAAATAGCATTCCCTTCCCCACTCTGCTTATTAGCATCTAGGTGCCTTCAGGAGCAGCCAGTTAAAGTCCTTGCAAGACACTGGCAACAGAACAAATAGGTTGGCTGTAGAGAAGCAGTCCAGACCCTGTTGTACCACCTCAGAGATCCCTCTTCCCTTTACTCCTTCATTTATCTTCATGAGTTACAACTGAGAGCTCTGAAAATGAAGGCACACAGCTATACCCAAAACCAGGAAACTTAATTCCTTATGGAGAAAGAGGAGGGTCCAAGTCATGGATTTAAAACAATGAGGTGATTTCCACCCCTGAACCTTTGCTTGTAGTGTAGGGTCTCCCAGGGTGTGCAGGGCTTTGGGGCTAGGTGAAGAATTTCTTTGACAGTGTGTTTCTGTTAGACAATGCTGATTCATGAGGCTCTTGTTGTTTGGCAGGAGCGTACTCAATTGGATAAATCCACTGATTGGACTCGAGCATGTTAAATATTTGTTTGGTAGAACAGGAAAACAGTTAGCAGCTGCTGCATTGCCCCTCACCTTGGCTCCCAGCCTCCTGCCTTGGAGCCCAGGAGTTGTAGCCAGGCCAGGAAACTTCTTTTTTTGGTATCCAAAGGGTAGCTATCCTTTAGGCATTTTCAAAATGAGACGTTTTGAATGTTTCATTTGGTGGAGTCAGAGGGGCTCCAAATGGTGGAACCAGAGGGATTTCAGAGCCTTCAGTGCATGTTGGTGCCTCTTAGATGAGTCTCTGTAACTAGCTGTGTGCTGGCTCCTCATCTGATGTCATGCAGGGTAGGAAGGGTTCACTCATGCCTCTGTCAGTGGTCCCTGTCTGTATGCTTTGTATTCATGGTTACACAAGGGAAGGTAGTTAACAGTGATGGTAACTTGCAGCAGAGAGAAAGACCAAGGGGGAAAAGATATCTTAGCCTGACTGAAGGTGTGGAAATGGCAATGATTTAGGAATAAGGCAGTACCTGGGCTCTGGCCATGCTGAGCTGGCCCTGCTTGGGTGTGAAAACAAAGCACTTCTGGGCTTGTCCAGCACTCCACACATAGGAGAGGACCTGTGAAGTCATGGGAGATGTAGTAAACAAGCAAAAGGGCTGTCGCTGGAAACACTTGATGGTTGTTTGTCTTCAAAACTTATGTGAGTCGGACAGGCCCCATCAGAGCTAGTGAGCTGATGGGTGGGAGGTGGGAAGGAAGCCAGCAGTGGACAGGATGTAGAATAGGTGCGAACAGCTGCACCAAAAGCTCTTCTCCTTAAGAGTCCAGAGCCTTTGGCTGGCTATAGATGAATCTGCCTCTGGGTGGTATATAAAGGAAGGTCCACATCATGGCAGCTCTGACATGCCAGAGTGGTGTCAGAGCTGCGTGCAGTGATGGGCAGGAGCAGCTCTGTGGTGACTCACGAAACAGCTCAGCTGTTCCCAGCAGTTCTGGGGCAGTATCTATAATTGAAGAGCTCTGGGAGGTTTGCAGGCTTGTGGTTCTCCACCAATTAGGACTAAAAGGCTCCATTTATTAACAACTGGCTTGTTTAAATAACAGCTGCCATCAAGTGCTTTGGCTGTGCACTTGTCTGAGCACTGGGAAACTTGAGGGCTGTTGTGCCGTGCCTTGTGGGTCCCTCTCTCTGCAGGCCCTGTGCCAACCCCTCTGCCCCCTGCTCCCCCCCAGTGCCCTGCTGGGGGGCATTGATCCCTGCCCACTGCCTCCTGCCCCTGTTTCCACAGGACTGCTTTCCTGCCTCTACACACACAGACCCACAGCCCTTCCCCTTCCTGGTAATGTGCTCACACTTCTGTGCATCCATTAGGCTGCTTTTTGGAGGAAAAGTGGATTTTGCATTCAGTGCCGGCACTGGAGGGGGATGATGCTTTGGATCTTGATGGAAGAGCTGATGTGTCAGGGTTTGCTTTCTTCTCCCCTAGTGCTCCTGGGACTCACTCATGTGGTGCTTGTACTGTTCCTGCAGAACGTGTTTTCCCACTCTAGGACTTTACAGAAGCTTTGCAATTTTCTTCTCTTTCCTTGCATTTTTCAGCCTCCCCCCTCCAAAAAAAAAAAAAAAAAAGAAAATGAAGCTGTAACTTTTAGAGTAAGATGTTTACCAGAGCATGTTGTGGTCTGACCAGAACCTGTACAGATGGAGTTCCTGCCATAAGTTTCTCAGGCCAGACCAATAGTACATCACAACTGAGCAGTGCCTACAGCTAGGGGAAACTTCACTTCCTCCTCCACCTTCCCCAGGCCGGGCTTTGTTGCAGGTTCATTGCTGAGGCTTTTGTTAAGCTTGTGCAGAGCACTTTACCAGCCAGCTGAGGAACAGCTTCTCCTCCAGCACCTGGAATCACCACCATGTCCTGGACTTGTGAAGGCAATAGTTGGAACTTGAAAGAAGAGGCACATGACAGACACAGATAGGGATGCTGAGCAAGGGCAAAGGTCCCTTTGCCAAAGCACAGCCTTGGAGCCTTGCTTCTGCTTTGTGGGTCCCCACAACAGGTCCCAGACCACGCAATCAGCTGTGTCAGGCACAGGAGATCCCAGGGTGGGGGGAGATGTGAGGTGAAGCTGGGACAGAGGGAATAAGCTCTGTCTCTGTCAGGGTTTCTGCAAGAGAGGGAAGAGGTGGCAGATTCTGCTTGCCAGACCCTTGCAGGACTTTGCAAGCTGCAATGCACTCTGTACCTGGCCATCATCACAGTCCTTGGGTCCCCTTGCTCTTCATTCCTACAACAGGCTCCTCATTTCATTGTGTGCACACCCTTTTCTTGTATTTCATAGTGTGTCTGGTCCTACTAGGGATGGATGGGGGAACCTCTTCAGATGGGACTGCCAATGTTCAGGAAATAGCCACTCCCAATGGCATTCTGGTTTCCCTGCTCTCTTGGGTGGCTGCAGCCCTCAGTGCTCTGCTTTCTGCAGCATGTTGCTGGTATGTCTCCAATGCTGGAAGCCTCTTGGCATGAGAAGAGCTGCTTGACTATGAGGACCCCTGACTCCCAGGCCCATTGTACAACCCTCTGTCCAACCTTTCCATGCACAGGTTCTTCAGTGAGCACAGCAGTCCTGTTGCTCTCTCCTGGGTATCCCACAACCTGTTCCAGTTTCTTATTGTGAGCTCCAGTAGGGTCAACCCTCTGCCAGCTCCGCTCCTCCACCTCTTCCTCTGCTGCACCCTGAGCTGCTCCATTGTGCAAGGGGCATTTTGGTATGTCCTATGCTCTCAGGTCCTGGGGAACAAAAAAGGAACTGAAGTTTATTGATAGAACTAGTGAAGGATTTCTCTTTCTCTCCTTGAGCTGCAGGGAGGGAGAAAGAGAGAGACAGACAGAAAGGTCAGATTATCCTCTCTGACTCTACTGATAACATTTCATTCATCTGTGGACAAGATCCACAGACAACATCCTTCAGGCTGTCTGGTGCTAAGTCTTCTGCCTCTTACTTCCAAACTAAACTCCTTAATTCCTCTGCTATGAATACTGGTCCCTGGGACTTTGTGAAGTGATGCATCTGGGGTTTAATGTCAGCCATGTTTTATATCTCTGCTGATATCATCTCCAGTCTGTTTGGGGGGTGGAGCTGGTTTGTGGGGCCAGTTTGAATTGCTTGTGTTTGTGCTCTTAATCCAGGTGCTGTAGGTGAGGTGCCTCCAAAGTCAGCTTGTGCTTACAGAAGCCAACAGCTGAAAGATGATGGGACAGAGAAACGAAGCAGTGTGAGAAGCATAGATGGTAAACAGCCTCATTTGGTCTGTGTTTATTTTGCAGGATGCTTGCAGTTATAATTTATTTGGGGTAGAAGTTAGAGACTGCAACTAGGTCCTTATAGCTAGCAGCAACCCCAGAGACCGATGAAAGTTGTTGAAGTAAGTTTCCTAGCTTTGCGTAGGATTTTAATAAAGTGCCAGGCTTGGACTCTGGTGATTTCATGAAATCTCAGGGGGCTTTTAGAAAGTAAGCATCTAGATCTTCTGGTTGCAAAACAAGAAGGAAAACTTCCCTAAGCACCTCCTGAATGAACAGGCTCAACATGCTTTGGTTCAGTGGATGGCTGTTGTGATTACAGTGCAAACAACAGGGGACCGTGACTTTTTTCTGAATGCTCTAGGGGCAGAAATAGACCATCTACAATCTACCCCTATCACATGTATGTCCCTTCACAAGTGAGAATATGTGAGCTGGAACGGGAGCTGAGATGCAATAAATCAGGCTGGCATGTGGCCAGAGCTCAGCCAGTGTGTGCCATTTGTGGAGAATCCCTGTGGATGCCTTTATGTGAAGAAACCTGGTTTATAACGCTCCACCTGAAAGGCAGTATCTCCCTTGCCTGGCAGTAAAATAGCCCTTCAACCCCAGTGGATCTCCATGGAGCTTTCCAGGTCCTGACTGGATTCTCTTACTTGCTTGTGGCTACTGCCTGGGCTACTATGTCTGCACAGAAGATGAAGAAATTTATGCAAGAGGGAAATTATTGTTTTCCAGCTCTGTAAGCTCATTTTTATGTGGTCAGCATACGTGCTCATGCACATACAAAACTAACAGCTTTCTGCAACTGGAACTAATTGCGTTCCTGTCGGCAATCTCTGAGGAGATGCCAGACGTAGAGCAGGCTGGCTCCTTCCCTCAAATAGCAATGCTGAAGAACTGGGGGGACGAAGCTGCTCTGTACCTCTCTGCAAAACAGGATTTCATTCTCCAACATCAAGACACATCTATTACCCCCTGGAAACCATCAGGAATCACTCATATGTAGAGGAGGGAGAGGGCTCCTGAGTTGTCACTGTTCAAGTGTGTGTGGAGCCTGTTAAACAGAGACCTCTCTTTGGGTCCCCCAGACAGGACATTTATTTTCTTTAAGAACATCTTAGTTTCTCTGTGAAGTATTTCTTGGGTACTGTTTGTGGCACAGCTTTCCTCCCCTACACTTAGCTGCCAATCAACCAATGAAAAGGCAAATGATCACTTTGATTGTCCTTCCTTCAGGCTGTGCTGTTGGGCTATATTCCCCAGCAAGAGACTCTGCCGTGGTCTTCCTGGACCAAGGCTAGTAGACCCAGAGGAACAGAGAAATGAGAAAATGGGGCTGGGCAGGGCAGGGACAGAGCAGTAGCTTCTGCTTGGCACTGAGGCTGCCTTAAGCGAAGTGATGGGATAGGTGAGCTCATTTGTCTCTTGGAGGAAATGACAACTGCTTGTTTCTTCCCTCTTCCACTGAAGGTTGTGGTGGTCCTGAGTCTCTGGGGCTCTGTCTGCAGAGTGTGGGGGGATGAGCCTCTGCTTTCTACAGCTGCCCATTTGCTGGGGCCATGCTGGGCCCTGGGAGGAGAGCTTTTGGGCTCTTGAGCGAAGGGCAAGACAGCCCCATGGGCTCCCCTGGGGTGGGAGTGGTCCTGCACCGGCAGCAAGCACAGCATGCAGACCTATCACAGCATCTTCACAGATAAATCGGTGCTAGCACAGGGCCCATGCCACTGGTGTCCTCTCTGGAGGAGGCTGTTTATTATTGGCAGGTTAGTTGTGCCTTGGCCTGGAGCCTTTCAAAGCTCTCTAGGTGTTGGTGGTGGGTTTCCCTCTCTAAGGATAGATGCTTACCACAGTGCCAGGCTCCCTTTATATCCATGGGAGAGGAAGACCGGGATTTATCTCATCCTTATGTGCCTATCTCCAATCACAATGTAAAAGTATCTGTCATGTGACTGCAAGCAGGTCTAGCTCCATTTCCTATGTTATGCTTTTACCTGTGCTTAGACATAAAAAATTACAGGGCATTAATCACACCTGGGTATCTAGCTCCCTCCTCACATCAGAAGGGCACTTCCTGCCACCTCTGTTGCTCTCATCTCCAAACAAGAGTATGATCTTTGTCTCCTAAGGAAAGCTTTGTGGGCAAAATATCCCAGGCCGAGCTCTTCTATAAGGCCTGTGAATTGACTGGCCAGCTGCCGCAAGTGGTACAGAGCACAGAGCTGCTGACAACAAAGGGACATCTGGCAGGAAAAAAATCAACCTCACCCTGCCCCAGTTGGGAGCTTTTTCTGAAGACAGGGACAATCTTGGGGTTGTGGGTTGTAGGTTTTTTTGCCTGTCTCTGCTGGGGCCTCCTGGCAATCCAAGTTGTAATTGCCTTTAGGGTTTCATCATAGCACCTGAAATCCTGCCTCTTAAGGTGTCTGTGGTGTGAGGGGTTACCCTGTTTCTGCACACCTCAGTGGCTTTTTGTGTCAAATGCAGCTTCTCTTAATTATGTCCTTGCTTGTTGGACAGACCTTTCTTGAGCAACCTTTTTCTTTTGGCCTCCTGCAACCTTGTTTTGAGTATGGAGATACAGGGCCTGAATTCATAGGCATATTCAGAATGTTTTCTGTTGTTTCCGTCTTTGTCCCTGGAGAGGTTTTTTTGTGTGTCTTGCCCTTTTTGCCTGCCTGGGAGTTACCCTGAGCTGGGTCCACCTACTTGCTTCTTCCTCCTCTGCATGCCCTACCCTCCAAGTCTTCCTGCTTCTTTTCTACTCTTGTAGCTTTTCTGTTCTTTGTCAAAGTCAGTGTGGGTTCAAGCTGGAAGGAGTAGCCCAATGCTCCCTGTCTCTCAGGCCTGCAGTGATGCTGCCTCTTATAAATTCTCTGGAAGTGTCCCGAACAGCTCTGCACTACTCTTCTGAAGGACTTGGCAGTCTCCTCCAGTTCTTGATAATGCTGGCTAAATCTCTCATATATCACATTATGCCTCCCAATAAACTGAGCATCAAAGGCTTTCTTCACCTCCTTGTTATATCTTTTTTTCTTCCTTCCTGGGAATGTCGACAGCGTTTCAGTCACTACCTTGGGCCAAGAGCTTACTTGAAGCTGTGTGCCTCCCAGATGAGACCTGCTGTTTCCTGAAGTGCCCATGCCTTCCCAGCCAGCTAATCCAGCTTTCTGGGACTCTGCCATTAAATGTCCTGAGGGTTGAACTTGTTACAAGAAGTGCAGGTATTGTCACTGTTATTAAAAGAACAAGTTATTATGCATATGCAGGAGCTTTTCTAAGATCATTGTCTAGAGCTGTGTGCTCCTGTTTTTGGCTGCCTGTGGGCAGGGATTAGAGGTGGCCAGTCTGCCTAACCCTTCCCATCTCAGGTTAAAATCTGCTGCTGATAGCTGCAAAGCCCATGCTACCTATTGAAGAGCGGTGATGGGGAAGGGACCACTGTGAATAACACACATCTTTTCACTGTGGTCTGTGGCAGTGCTGCTGCTTGGGTTGGTACATGAAACTCAGGCACAGGGGAAGGGCTCATACGTGGCTGTGCAAGATGGAGTCAGAGGACCCCCCTCATTTGCGATAATCCACTCCTGCCCACATCTGTCCTTTAACAAGAGCTATGTGTGCAAGTCTCCTGCTGAAAGGGTGAGCGCAGCAATTTCTCTCACTCCCCACCAGGATCTGCTCCCATCTTCCCTCTTTTCTCTTGAGCTTTTTCCTTCTTTGACTACAATTAATTAATTTTAGTGGTAGATGCTTGGTACATCTTTCCTCAACCCTTTTTCTCCTTGCTGCTTTAATGCAGTTTCTGGGCTGAGTTCTGCATCATCTCTCCATCTATTCCTTTGCTCTGTATGCTGTGGACTCTGTTGGGTTTTTTTTTGTCCTCATGTGGGATATTTTCTTTTCCCACTCAACATGTAAAGCAAAGTTGTGCTTTCTCTTTATCGCTGCATGTTTCCGGCTCCCTTCACTGACTCAGGCCTTTGCAGTCAGGTTGCTGCTGCCTGGTAGGCACTGAAGAGCACAAACTCCTAAGGCAAAACATCTGTTGCCAGGATGATCTGCCAAGAAGAGGCAGAGCTGTGTCCTATTGCCTCTCTTGGACCTGCCTTCCCACCAAGCGCTGGGTGCATTGCAAACATCAGTTCCTGTCTGCATCCCCTCTGGGAGGCAGATGCACATGGGGCAAATAAGCGTGGTCCTTTCTGATCAAGAATAAGCATATTTTCTCTGGCCTTTTTCCCTGCTGCTGCATGAGCTAGTCTTAGTAGCAGCTCTTCCTAAAGAAAAAACCTGCAAATGGAGAAACCGTCTGTATCCTCTGAAGAGCCTCCTTAAGCAATGCTTGCTAGGTGGATTGTGCTGGATGTGCGGGGCCGGGGAGAGAGCATTGGTGCTTCTGTCCCATGTTCAAACCCTGTTGTCCCCTCTTCCAGACAGACTGGAACAGGAACTCTGCCTAATTAATCTTCATTGAAAGAATTTCTACCTCTAGACACCATATTCTATATTTACCTGATGACAAACTCCCTTGTATGGTTTCTTAACTACAAGCCTGTTCCAAGACAATTAATTTGTTGGAAGTGAGAAGGGGGTAAGAGAAATCCTTGAAGAGCAGGTAAGAAATTTAGGCTCAGTCTTTTCATATTGGAGGAGTTAGGGTTAGTGTAGACCTAGAAAGCTAGGCAGAGTGCTGCTTCTTGCCCTCCTATAGGAGATACTGGAAAAAAACAAGACTTGAGGTTAGTGATTGCATCTCATTTCCTCCCAGAGACCTCAACACCACATCTGTAACCACTCTGGCCTTTTCCCTGCCCAGAGAAGAGCATGCTTCCCTGCTTTCCTGGTGAGGCAGGGAGCCATCAAGTGTGCTGCTTGCCTGTGCTGTCCACAGCTTGTCCCTGAGGCAGGGAAGTAGACAGAGAGCAAAGCAAGATGGGGATCATGACATGCCCATGGTTGCCCCAGCAGCCTCTGCATCTGCAGTGCCAGCACACTGGGGCTGTCTCCTGAAATGACAGGAGAGGCTTAGCAGAGACTGAAGACCCTGGGTGCTTCTCTTCCATGTTAGTGCTCCATCCCTGACCTTGAGCCAACAGGCTCCACAGAGGTTAAACCTCACTCTACACCCCTACCTCACTATGGAGAGCCCAGTCCAAACATCTGTGTCTGTCTCTTCTCCTCAATTTGTCCTGTCTGGTGGATTTATCCTTTAGAGAATCCCAGCTTTCCTGATGCACTTTGACATTTTTCATCAAGTTTCAGAGAGGCTTTATTGAGGATTTGTGCTATCTTCAAATATACTCTTCATTTGGTCTTCAATTTTCAGCTTCGTAATGTGGCAGGGGGAAAGCCTCCTCTCTCTTTTCTGCCTTATCACTTTACTGGCCAAAGAGCAGCAGGACAAGAGTTGGATATTTCCTTCCCCTGATCTATTCTTTTCCTCTTACTTGTCTCATGGTGAATTTAAACAACCAGCATGTGGAGAGAAATCAACACCGACCTGGTCAAGCTGAGAGAAAGTTGCTGTGGATGCACTTAACCCTGCTGTTAGCTCTCTCCCAGGGACTTCAAGGACGTTGGAGGGTGCTGCCGCTGTGTCAGCTTCTGCAGCTCTGCCGTCTGTGCAGGGCATGGTTCAGAGGCGCAGCAAGGTGACAAGCTGCCTGAGTTAATCCCTGGGTACTGCAGAAAAAGGGGCTGGGATCTGGGGGTGCCTCTTTTTCCTTGCAGTCCACAGTGATTCATGTTGACTCTGGTGTTGGATCGATGGATGGAGGCCCTGTGCGCTAAGTTCCCTCCCCTCCACTGTGTCCATTCCTGCTTTAGTGTCCTGGGAGTCCTCCTGCTGATCAGGCAAGGAGTGACTTTGGTCCCAATGGTGGCTTTGCAATGGGTTGCTTTGCTCCCAAGGGCCTTATGTTACTTATAACAGAAGGACATTTTTCATACACAGTTGTTCAAACAGTGCTGGGGCTGGCAATGAGTTGGAGCAACTCAGGTGAAGGAAGAAAGAAGGTGGAAAGAGAGGGCTGGTACTCTGGCATTATCTAATTTCTTCTGTTGGAATTAGATGAGAAAGTCAGGTTAGACACTCCATGTGATGTGCACTTGGCACCCTCTGGAACATAAGAGCTCTTCTCCTTTCGGTCATGAAAAAAAATCTTAAAAAGTCCACGGGGGTAACATGTTTACTGTCTACACAGGATGAGGAGCTCCCTCCCTCCTTCCCTGTGACACTACAACACCCTGCTTCCCCTTGGGGAAATTGCCTCCCCTTGCTGACCAGCCCTGCTGCTGCTGTGAGATCTGACAAGATCAGAGTCGAGGTGGTTTGGCTGCAGGCAGAATAATTCTTCCTTTTATGGAAATTCTTCTGCTTCTCCCCCAACAACGGCCTTCAGATCCCTGCTTAGTAACAGAGGAGGTTTTTCTCCTCTAGAGCCCTCACAACAACAATCTCACCCACGTAGAAACCATCTTGCCTTCTGCAAAGAGCCACTGCTCCCAGGTGTCTTGCTGCAAGGAGGTTGAGCTGTCAGAGAGGTGGAAGGTGAGTGCATGAGGGAGGTATCCTTCCAGTCTTCTTTACCCATGGCTGCTAAAGTCACTGGTGTAAGGACAGAGGTGTGAATCTAGGATCTGCTGAGTGGGACAAGGAAGGGATTTTCCAAGCCCCCAGATCACTTGGGTACAATATTTTGCTGCTGCTTATAAAGCAGGGTAGAATTTGGTGGTAGCTACAGCTAAGATTAAAGTTTGTTTGCAGAAAGTGTCAGTGGTACGTACACCACCAACAATATCTATGCTTATTGAGCCAAGGAGGATTCAGTTTCCCATCTGGCAGCATCTTCACCCTATTTGTTCTTTCACAGTATGGTGACACTCTCCATCAATCTGCCAGCTTCTTCCTTTAGGCTGAGTGGAGATCTTATGCTACAGATTCAGACTTTTGCATTTAAGCACCATAGCCTCCACCTCCACCCCAAAATAACACTCATTAAAAGAAAAAAAATCTAACTGTGAAGGGATCTGCCCTGCCTACGTAGGACTGGAAAAGCTGTCGTGATTTCAGCTGAATGAAATCATAGATGAGCTGGGGGAAACCAGGACAAAGAAGCAGATGTGATTCTGCAGAACTTCAGCCCTGCTGGGTCTCCCTGGCAGGCATCTGCCCTTGGAGCAGCAGCTATGGCCAGGCTGTGCGGCACAGAGACAAGAGGGGTTTCTGGCATGGGAAGGGTATGAGCGTGGAGGCTACAGACAGTCGCTCTGGAGACTGCTGTGCCCTGCAAGTCTTAGATCAGGAGACTGCTCAGTTCTCATTTGCTGCACCAGTGAAAATACAGGTTGGCTGCAAGACCCTGCCAAGGGTACGGGATGCCAGTCTTCTTGCTGGGACCACTAGTCCAGGAATCAGTTCTGAGCTTCAGGGGATAAGAATGAGGTGAGGTTGCAGGTGTCAGGGTCTGGGGAGGGAATATAGCTCCCTAATCTGATGCAGACAGATTTAGCTTTAGCACCAACTCGGAGACAAGGCAGCATGTACTAATTCATCAGCAACTGTGGGATATTCTTTCATGTTTCGTGTATTTGAGCTCTGGCAAGATCAGAGCTTGAGGAGGAAGGGTGCACTCTGCTTAGGTAGAGCTGTTCCCTGGGGCTCGGATGAGGAGTAGCTAGGCTGATCCATTCTGCTGGTTGACTTGGCCTCCAGACCAAACTGAAAGCTCTGGAGATCTGAGTTTCTATTTATCTGGCAGCAGCATTTGCTTTGCAAGTTCCCTGCCCACACATCACTGCTGGCATGGATGTCCTCTCCTAGCTGTGGAGAGACCCACTGCTGGGGTGCAAAGGCAGTTTGGCAACATGGTATCTCTCCTGAAGTCTCTATATCAAATAATACCTCCAGGGCAGAAGTCAGTACCTCTGAACACACTTAAGGGACTCCGTATAATGTAACATTTTGCTAAGTGTCTGCTCAGATATCTCTTTACAGCACTGCATGAAAGTTATCCTCAGATTTATCTGGGATGGTGTTTCTGTGCCCCTTTAAGTGGAACTAGAAAGTCGCTTTGCACACAGGTCACCAACCAAACAGGCACTCATCATGAAAAGGATTGCTTTGTATGACAGTGTCCTAGGCTGGCTTGTAACAGCAGCTGCAGAGGGCAGGCTCTTGATGCTAACTAAGCACTGTAATGCTGTTGCTCCTGTTTGCTGGAGCTTCCAGGGAGCTCACAGATTTCATTACATAGCATTGAACATGGCGCCATTTTACAGGTGTATGCCATCCCTCCTAAATAGCAGCTTAGAGAATCACTTTGGGGTTTTTGCCCTGCAAACTCAGATCCAAATTCACGATCTCACTTTTGCTCCACCCTGAGGATGTCTGCCTTAAATTGCTCCTTCCTCTTGGGTAACATGTGGCTTGAAACAATGCCAAGCAGTACCCTGTCAGTTACTCAGCCACCTGTTCATGACTCAGTAGACTATGAAACAAATCTCTCCTATCTTTTTCCAGTTCGCTGTATTGGCATCCCTTGCTGTCCTCACTGAAATGCAGGGAAGCCCTGCCTGCAGAACATGGTTGCCACTGGGCGTTCCAAATCTGAGCCAATTACTAAGTACCAGAGAGGAGAGGGGTGGACTGAATTTGGATCTTGCATGCCTCCACACGTGTGCTCCTTCCATTCAAGGTTGTGTAGGGAGTAGTATCTGATTCTGGGCCATATCTGGATTGTGACATCTCCCAGAGGACGTTACAGATGTTTTGCAGTAGGTTGCCACTCAAGGATATGTTTTCAGTGCCAGTAGGGTGGATATATGATGCTTTTCACAGTGGGGCTGTAAAATGAGTGGGTTTCACATTCTGGGTATTCTGGTTTGATCATATGGGATAGATACAGGGAAACCTCAGAGATGACAAAGGTTTTTTAATTCTATAGGTAAGCTGGGTCAAAACCTCTTATTCTTTTTCCAGTGTATAAAAACAAAAGGAATGGAGTATTAAAAATAGTATGAAATCTAGATGGGGAAAAAAGGAAGTGGACTGTTGTGGAAAGAAAGGAACAATTAGGTGATAAAGCTCAGAGATCCAAAGAAAGAGGTCAGTAAGATTCAGAAAAGAAGGAAGCTGTGTTAGATTTGCTGTGATCCTTTCTGAAGCCCCAGGTTTAATGGAAAAGTTTATCAGTAGTTGCATTAAAAATAAATCTTTCTTATTCTGCCATGGCCCAGGATTACTCCTGAATGGTTTCATGCTGAACACAGCAAGCTTGATGGAAACAATTTGTTGAGTTTCTCATAAAGCCTAGACTTGTCTCATCTAATGTTAGATACTTAAATATTATACTCAGTTAAATACTGTAGAGCCATCTTGTAATTAATGGGGAGATCGAGTAGGTGAATTGCCTTCTCCCCCTTTTTCTGTTGACTGCAAAGGGAGGCAGTGTGATTGGGTTTCTAACTGGCAGATGAATTTGGGTTCAAATGCCTTCTCTGTGCATGCGTGATTGCAAAAGGAGGGAGAGGTTTTCTGGGCGGAAACCAGAAAAGAGGCTGAAAAGAGAGGGGGCAGAGTAACGTATTTTTCTGAAGCACTCAGAAATTGCTTGCTGCGGGGCCAGGAAAGCCTGCCAGGTGGCCAATACACTTGAGTCTGCAGCAGACGGGAGGGTGCCAGATACCACAGGCCATCAGCTCCTGTGCAACATTTTTCACAGTGCTTTGCTCTGACACTCAGAGGAGGCCCTAGAAAATGCTCCGACTCATTCAGAAATGGTCCCACACATTTCCTTCATGGCAGGAAGGAAGGAGAAGGACTAGGCTCCCAGAGCTGGCCCTGTATGCTGCTTCTTTTCAGTGCCATCCCTGTTGCACACAATGTGCCCTTTGCTGTGAATGCATGACGTACGGGGGGAGTTTCAGTAGCTCACAGCTTCCTCGCTTTCTTTTTCTTTCTGTCTCTCTTCCTTTCTCTGTCTCTTTCTTTTTTTCTTTCCTTCCCTTTTCCCTGTTGGCAGCAAAATAATGTCTTGTCTCTGAGCAATGTTCACGGTGTATAATTTACAACCTATAAATAGATCACTGTTATTAACAAAAAAAAAAAGCATCCACACATTTTATTCCCTTTCTAAGCATTAACCAAAACATTGCAGACAGAGAGAAGCCACTAGCGGTATGAGGTGTGTGGCACCCAGCTGAATGGCCAGGTCTCTTTCTCCTGCGATTTCTCATTCAACTTGTTCCACCCCATCTCTTCATCCCCTGCTTCCCTCAGCTTTTCCTTTCCCTCACCCTTGCCCCCCACCACAAAGTCCCCTCCCCACCATCTGGAGCCACCACCTGTCTCCACCACTGTGCTCTCTGCTCCTTCCCCCTGCGCTCCCAGCCGGTGCTCCAGCCCTGGCCAACCCAGAACAAAGATCCTACTTGACCAGAAAAGCATGAAAGTGAGAGAGAGGGAGAGGGCAGAACTCGGACACACCAGCAAGCAGGTGGAAGGGCTTGCAGCCAGGAGACACACTGTAAAGCACCAAAGCCTGGAGGCTGAGCCCCAAATTGAGATTTACTGAGGTCTCACACTTCAGGTACATACCTTGCTTTCCCTACAGCAGTGCTCTCTCCTGCACACGTCCTTCTGTGCCATGGACCTGGCTTAGCTGTGTAAGATGGCTGGGCAACCACAGCAGAGCATCACCACTTCTGCTTCAAGGTGTCTTCCACCTTGCTGGCACCACTGACCTGCCTCGAAGCTGTGGGAGAGGTTCCCTTCTTGCCCTATAGCTCTTCCAGGAGCTTTGTTTTCTCTCTCTGTGTCTCTTTCTCTCATCTCTTGCCCTCTGCAGCTACCAACCTCTGTGCTTCCCCCAAACCCAGACACCTCTCCCCAAGCCACGGGGGAAGCCCTATCGAGGGCGGGCTGTGGTTCCAGGGGTGAGCAGACAGAAGCTGGGATTTTGGGGAAGAGGAGAGCGGCTCAATGTCATGGGCAGCGATGGCCCCGGGGGACCCCCAGGGACATGCTGACCTGTGGCGAGGGCAGCCAGGAGAGGAATGGGTAATGTGATGGGCTGGCCTGGGGGTAGGGGGAGGATGTACAGCCCATTAACAGGCTAATCTCTGCAAGGCGGCTGCTGGCGTAGAGGGGTTAATAAAGGCAGTGGAGGTGGATATTCCCCTTTGCAAGACCTAAAGGAGGGACAGAGTAACTGGAGCACAGAGGAATAAGACCAATGGTGCTTTGCATTTCCACGGTGCCTTGCATGCCCAGGGATCCCATGGGATGTACATACGCTGCACCCCACAGCACCCTTGTTGGCCATTGGTGGCTCATCGCATATCTTGAACCAAGTGCAATACTGGACCAAGTGCAAGGCTTCAACTTGTCCCCAGGCTTTGCATGACTGGTATGAGGTTTGCGGCCTCTGCAGGTATTTGGGTGCTGAGTGGCTCACCTGGAAGATGGCTGAGAAAAAAACCAAACAAAAAATAAACAGTTGTGTACTCTCCACTGAGTCACGTGCAGCCCCTGGGGCAGGACTGTGACTCAGAGAGGTGCTCACTGTCCTCAGCACGTGCTCCTCTCTCAAGGGGTGCAGGCAGCTGAGTCACTGTGGTGCAGCCCAGTGCCAGGTGGCAGGGACACTGGGTGCCCATCCTCTCCATGCCAGGACATGTGCTAGGTGCAGCCGGCTGCACCAGGGTGGCACGGGCATGGGTGGTAGCTGCAGGGAGGAAACTTGAAAGGCCGGTCCAAGGCAGATGCACCAGTGCAGCACAAGACTGCACAGACCTTGGAGATTTGGGTTATTGTTTTTGTCCTGGTTTCAGCTGGGATAGAGTTAACTGTCTTCCTAGTAGCTGGTACAGTGCTATGTTTTGAGTTCAGTATGTGAAGAATGTTGATAACACTGATGTTTTCAGTTGTTGCTCAGTAGTGTTTAGACTATAGTCAAGGATTTTTCAGCTTCTCATGCCCAGCCAGGGCACCTGACCCAAACTGGCCAACAGTGTATTCCATACCATGTGATGTCCCATCTAGTTTAGGAACTG